>NC_056616.1:3073121-3168121 GCF_018340385.1 Cyprinus carpio
AAAATACAGATGTTCTTTAAAGTAAATTTTACTTACAGTGTTCTCATTTTACATAAAAATGTACAAAAATATGAATAACTTTGGGGCAAATGAATTATATGTCATGTTACACACTCCCTCTTAACCTACCCAATTTTAAAAATTGAGATGTATACATCATCTGAAAGCTGAATAAATGATCTCTCCATTGATGTATGGTTTGTTAGGAGGACAATATTTGTCTGAGATACAACTATTTGAGAATCTGGAATCTGAGGGAGCAAAAAAATCTAAATATTGAGAAAATCATCTTTAAAGTTGTTCAAATGAAGTTCTTAGCAATGCATAATACTAATCAAAAATTAAGTTTTGATATATTTACGGTAGGAGATTTACAAAATATCTTCATGGAACATGATCTTTACTTAATATCCTAATGATTTTTGGCATAAAAGAAAAGTTGATCATTTTGACCCATACAGTGTATTGTTGTCTATTGCTACAAATATATCTGTGCTACTTATGACTGCTTCTGTGCTGCAGGGACACATTTGGGCTTATATTGTTCCCTTCAGTTGATCCTGTTTGGAAGGGTTTGTGTGATGTCACACATGATGACACTAGAGGTCAGTGTTGACTCTCTGTTACTCATCTCAAACCCTCTGTGCTAGTTTTCTACACTATTCTGTACAGTCAGTCTTTGTCTCTTGCATCATTTTGATACGAGTTTGTGCCAAATGTCATAATCACTGCAGTGAAGCTGTGATCATTTGCTATCAGCACCACTGACATCTGAAAGAATGACTTTGTTTGGCATGGTTAGTGGTCACGGAGGTCAGTCAGTGTCCGTCTCTCAAAGACACATTGGTGATTTTGCTCCTCATGCTTTTGTTTAGGTGGGTTCATTCATTTCCACTGAGCTCAAACTGATGTTTTCTGTAGCAGATTTGCTGTGTGTACAAAAATAGCTACTTTTAAATGCATTTAAAAATAATCAATCTATAATGGATAGATGATTCATTCTGGCTGAAAAGCTTTCATGTAAACACATCAGTTGAACTGAATGGAGTTCTGCAGACCTGAAATAATCTGATCAATACTGGAACTAATAAAGCATGTAAACACTTGGTTGTGTTTTACCTCTTATTAATGCGTGTATGATTATTTATTTCTCATGTTTTGTGAACTGATTAGTGGAGGAGACTGAATATTTACTACTAATTACCTGCTAAAATCTTTTCTGATATAAATCTCAGCTTTTCTTTTTGGCTTTGCCATCAAAGTCATATGAATGGTGGCTTCCTTTGGTTCACATGTTATTATATTGTCATGTGTCACTCGCATCATTATTTGCTCATGAGCGTTCACACGTTTTCAGTGGAAGGCAGACATTGACCTCTGGTTTGACAGATTTGGTGTGTTTGCTCAGACCTGTAGGTTGATGGTTTCTCTGTAAAAGCTGTGTTTGTCCTGTGGTCAGTATCGGTCAGCGTGTCTGTTAATGTGCTGATGTGGAGAGCTGAGAGATGGACGTGTTTGTTTGTGTATTCAGAGAGACGGGAAGATCTCTGCATTTCACAGAACACTTGTGAAGAAATGTTCACCAATCGTTCACATATGATCCGGGGGATGATTGATGGTGTGCTACTAAATAACTCAAGTGATATTTAGATGTATTTACACAGTTTAAGGTGTAGCTCAGAGGGGACATGCGTTTAACCTGCAGTTACACATGCATTAATAATGCTTTGTTTTAAACATTAAACGTTGAATACTGATATTTGAAATTTTTCGAAACATAAAAATATAGTTGAAATGTGAAATTAAAACCGCCAGTAGTTGGCAGCAAGTGAGTCATTGAGATTCAGCTGATTCATTCAAACGGCTGATTCATTCAGGAACAAAGCATTTGACTCTGTTAATGAGTGAGTCACTGAATCAAAAAGCTGATTCATTTAATAAGCAAACACCGCCTGTTGCTCAGAGATGCAAAACAGTGCCGACATCTTTGTTTGGAACTATTTTCTTTGGCAAAATTGAGCAACAACAGGCAATATAGTGTCTAAAATGTAAGTCAATTAATGCTAACTTTATTAAACTTGTATAAAATGATTATTACGTTTGTTATAATGCTGATATCAGAAAATCGTCGTATGATATAGATTAAGTTTAAATGACCATACTGTCAGTTAATATGCATGTGTATATAGCGCATCCAAGTGCATTCATGAACATGTAATATAAATAGTCAGGTTTGAAAGCGCTAAACTGAATGTCTAAATATCTGTTGCGTTGCTTAATATGAAAATAAACGTAGTTTGGTTAGATTATAGAGATGTCTTTACACAGCTGAGTTAAGGCTGCTCTGTGCCTGATCAAAGTTCAATGTAAAGGCACAAAGACGTAGAAAATCTGGGATAAACGATGCCTGCTCAGACTAGTGTTATCTAGTATCTCAAGATACTGTTCAAGTTTTTATTTTCATATATTTTTTTTTCTGTTTTCATTTAATTTGGTTGTGTTTGTGTCCTTTTTAGTAGTATTAGTATTGTTATGCATGTCTATTTATTTTTTATTTATTTTTATTTCATTTTTAGTTATTTTAGTATCAAGTTAAACTGTTGTGGGAACTGTTGCTGTGGCAACTAGCTGTTAAAACTAAAGAAGCTTTTTATATTTTATTTCAGTTAGCATTTATTTTGTTTCTGGTACATGGTTTTATTTATTTATTTATTTTGTTAATTAAGTATAAAGGACCAAGGCTTCGACCCACTTCAGCAGCTCGTTGTAAGTGCTGTGCTTTAGCTGTGTTTAAGCTCTTGTGTCTTCACAGTGTAACAGATATGTGCTTTATCTTGTTTAAACATCATCATGATTGTTGTACTGTAACTGTCCCATCTCACACACTTTATACGAGCAAACGGCCTCGTTCAAACCACACCTGGGGCTAATAAAACTCAATAAAAACACCCGAGCCTCAAATCATTTACACAGTCAAATATCTTCAGTGCTGGAGGGACGAGCAGTGACTGATGGGTAAATTTTCCTCGATGTTCCCTTATTCCCTATTCACACTGAACATTTGCGCTCCTCTCAGATCTGTTCAGTCCACTTCCTAGGGCACTTGCAGTCAAAAGTAACGCCCCTCAGACGACTCTGGGGTCTGCTTCATCTGGGCATTAGTGAAGATGTTACTGTATTGTTCAGAGTTTGACCGATGAGGTTTAGTGACAATCTGGGAATTGCACCAGTTTGTCCTTCATGAGGTTAAAATGCTCCAAAAGTATTGACTGATGCTGTTGAGTGACGCTGTTATGAAATGATACAGTAAGCTGTATGAGCTGAACAGCATACGCCAGTTTCTGTTTCTAAAAATGTGGTAAAAGTGAGGTCATAATTTCAAAGGAGTTTGCTAGATGCTCAGATCCACATTAACACACCCATCTGAGATGTGCTTATAGACCAATTTGTGTTTTTAAGGGCAGAGCCTGTCTTGTGGCAGAAAATGAGCATTTTACAGTAGCAGTCTGTGGAAGCCATGGAATAAAAGGTTATTTTTAGTTTATATCTATAATTCTGACTGTGTTCTCAGAATTCAGAGATTATATCTCACCACTGGAGGATTGTTACTAGGTTACAAATTACTAGGTAGTCAGTTTAAAACTAAATGGAAACCATTAGCATACAGTCTATTCTGTGGTTTTATTAAATTAATCTGGCTCACACACTAACCCTAACCCTAACCCTAACTAACCCTCGGGACCAATTCTCACTATTAACTAGTTAGGAAGGTACTTGTTAATTTTAGGTGCACAGCAAAATCCGCAGTGTTAATTTAACACTCTGAGTGTGGACTCATATAAACACCGAAGTAGTGTTAAAAGTAACACTGAAGCAGTGTTGAAGTTAATGAGATAATTAGGTGATTAATTGAGTGATGATTGACCATTATTGAAGACACCTGATGTTAACAAGCAGAATCACCAAAGAATAATGGTGTGTCACCATTATAGTGGTCAGTGTTTGCTTTAGTTGGGATCTTGACCCTTGACTTTTTAACATTAAATTTTGTTTGGCTGATATAACTGAGTTATTATAGACAGATAAGCCGAGAGTAAAAGTCATCAGGTGGTGATGATTATGTTTTAATGTAATCATTATTCGACCTGAATCACTGAATTCATTCAGAGACTTTTCTCTGAGTTATGTATCCTTGATTGAATATAACAACTTTCATTCCACTGTGAAAGAGTCTGTGGTTACTATACATTTTGTAAGGGTCCCTTGCAAACTGTTCTGATTTTAAAACGTTTGTTGTTTTAGGCACACACAGACATCAGGAATCAGTGTATGAGTCTCAACAACGGTGACAAACAGCATATTCAGATAAACAGATCAACTCTGAACATAACAAAACTACATACTAAAAATTCACATAAAAACGGCAAAAATAGATGGGTTTTTATTGGTTATAACATGCTTTTTTGATGGTCACCATTGTTGTGATGCTCACGCTGATTCTTGATGTCTGTGTGTCTAAATAAAGATCACTTTATTTATGTAGAAGTAACTTTTAAAAATATCTATCTGATTAGGACAAAAATGAAAGCTATTGTAGTTTTTTTCACCTAGTTTATGTAATCAATAAAGAAAACCCAACTCAGGTATTCAGGTCACTACATGACAATTGGTCCAAATGTTAATTTTTGTCAAATGATCACATTTCCTCTGGTTTATCTGTCTGTTATAACTGTTATCACAGCCACACAAAACCTAAAGTTAAATACTTAAGGGTCAAGATCCCAACTAAAGCAAATACTGACCACTATAATGGTGACACACAAATTGTGATTGTATTCTTTGGTGATTCTGCTTGTTAACATCAGGTGTCTTCAATAATGGTCAATCATCACTCAATTAATCTCCTAATTATCTCATTAACTTCAACACTGCTTCAGTGTTTATATGAGTCCACACTCAGAGTGTTAAATTAACACTGGAGATTTTGCTGTGTATGGGTGGGTTAAGGGATCTAAAATATGCTCATGCAGAATATGACATTAATATGTGCTTTGTAAGTAGGGTTGGAAAATTTCAAGTTAATTTCGGAAACATTCCATGATTTTTTTTATGTTCCAGGTATTTTTGGAAACTTTCCAGAAATTTTCCACCCCTTTGCAACTGTATTTGTAAGTACTAATAAACAGCCAGTGCGGTAATTATAGGCATGATAGTTAATAGTGAGAATTAGACCTTAAAATAAAGTGTAATCTTAATCTGTGACTGTCAGCGTGCTGAACGTTCTGAATGTTCATTTTCAAAGTAGTAAAAACCAATTAAGAAGTATCTATTCAAAAGAAACACTTTCTGAATCTGAACTGAAATTGGCGACTAAAATATCAACAAAATAAGAACTATCCAGACTATAATAACCCTGGATACCGAGCTGAACTGTTATAAAGAGGAGTCTTTTCGAGTGTTTAATGATGTGGTGTCGCTGCAGTGGCCTCTTAGTGTGGACTTTGGCTTCATAAAGTTTGAACTGTGGGCTCTTTATGTAGCATTGCGTAAGATCTGTAGCATTAGTCATAGCGTGAGTCAGCAGCGTGTGACATTTCTCAGCGTAAGCACAGCAGAGACGCGTCTCACATTGTGAGTATTCTGTGAATTAGAGGTGAAGAATGTGTTTTCTGCATCTAAACAGATGGATACTCGAGTCAGAATCAGTCTGCTAATGACTTACTGTACAATGACTGTGAATGATCAGCTGAGACGAGGAGGAAACTGAGGTTTTCATCACAATGACGCACTTTTTCCACAAAAACCTGTGTCCAGATGTTGGTTTCTAATTTCATTCTGATTGTTCTCACTGGTGATTGTCATTAAAGTCTCAATACAATAAGGAACACCATTCTGCCTGGACATGATTATAAGTATAAGAGGATACATTTGCTGGAAACTGTGTCCAGCCCGTGTGTGTGTGTGTGTGCACCTACTTAGGCTTATTTTTGGGACAAAATTGTACCCAGAAGTGAACTAAATCTGACAAAACTAGGTCCCTATGATTTCAGCGATGAAACACAGAATCCAGTCATATAAATGGGATTTACTGTGCAGTATAACTTGGCAATTTTGGAATAAATAAATCAAACTCAAAAGTAGCTGTATGCTGTTAAAGCACTGCAGTGTAAAACTGAAGTCTGCATGTCGTGTGTCTCCGTTTGCTCCACTGAACACAATGAAACACATGATGCTCATCTGCTTCTCACTGTATGAACACTTCAGAGTCACTTCAGCATTTCACACACCGATACTCAAAGACTTTCACCATAAACTGCCCAAATAAGTATTCTGTTTTACTTGAAGAAATTATGACGGAAATATATTACTTTTATACAGCAGAATGTGCTTCTCAAAGTGACAACAGCTATAATAATACATTAAAACATTATTTTAAAGCAAAATATTATAAATGTATAAGAATATATATATTAATAAATAATTGTTTCATTTGTATTTGATTTATATCTTCAAGGATTAATTAAATGAATGTTTTATGCCTTAATTTGATTTCCACTATAATTAATTTGTACTAAATCGTTGTTAATAATTGTTAAACTTTTATTAATTTAATTTCTTAAACATGCTTTTTTTATTATATATATATATATATATATATATATATATATATATATATATATATATATATATATATAAAAGTAGTTTAAACCATTAATTCAGAAAACAGAAAATAATGGGGGCGGGGGAATGAAATAACATTTTTTTTTTGTTGTTGTTGTTTTTTACTGTTAGATGCTGAACATTTATTATTATTATTATTATTTATTTATTGTTAAGGTAAAAATGTTGATTTGGGGTAATGTGTAGTATTTGTAACTAGCTGTACATAAAAACAAAAGTGACTGGAATGTCTCTATTTACTGCAGATGAGTAAACGTGTGTGTGTGTGTGTGTGTGTGTGTGTGTGTGTGTGTGCGTGTGCGTGTGTGTGTGTGTGTGTGTAGGTGGGTGTGCTTCATTAATCACAGTTTAATCAGACATCAAATGCTCTGACAATTAAATTACCTCATATTACCCTTGACAGTGACTATAAGGCGTTACATTACTAATTACACTACCAGACAAAATAACGACTAATAATTAGGTTTTACAATTCATTAACTATCCTGGTATTTTCAACAAAGTGCTGCAGAGATTCATCTGGAGCGGAGATCTGCCTGACATGAGCTACACACACACACACACACACACACACACACACACACGTTTACTCATCTGCAATAAATAGAGACATTCCAGTGACTTTTGTTTTTATGTACACACACACACACACACACACACACACACACACACACACACACACACACACACACACACACACACACAGCTGTTTTTATTTGCACAAAATCTCTTGCTCTGGATTATGAGTGTGTGAGCAGCAGCCAGATGTATGTTTTAAGCTCTGTTAGTTCACTGAGCTCACACACACACACACACACACACACACACAGAGAGAGAGAGAGAGAGAGAGAGAGAGAGAGAGAGAGAGAGAGAGAGAGAGAGAGAGAGAGAGAGAGAGAGAGAGAGAGAGAGCGAGAGCAATAAACCACTGCCACATTCCAGAGCAATTATTCAAGCTGGCATGAGGATAGAGGTGGAGCTACACTCGGCCAATCTCCCACCAGCCCCTCCACACACACACACACACACACACACACGCACACGCACACACGCCCATGCACACACACACACGCACACGCTTGTATAATCGCAGTGGAGCGAGAGACAGCACACTCATGGCTGGATTGCGCCGCTGCTCCTGCGCTTGAGGACAGAGAGGCCAGACAAAGGCAGGCGTGATGGGGCAGCTGTGCTGCTTCCCTCTCTCCCGACCGGAGGATAAGCTCAGTAAGTGTGTGGGATCAGGGATCAGGGTGTCTGAATGATGCTTGAGCTCGGATGATTAGCGTGATTTCCTGCGCTGAGGGGGACTGACTGTGCTCTGGATGTGTGCGGCAGCAAACCCACTGGAGTACCATTTAGATGCGTGATAATGACATTTATGTGTAGGACTGGTGTTAGGATCATGATCAGATCAGCTCAGCTGTCAGTCTGTAATGAAGGTGCTCAGCTCAGCTCAGCTCTCAGTCTTTTTTTGGGGGGAATTGGGTGACATCTTTCACGCTAGTCGTGCCTCACTGTTGTCTCTTGCAGAGTATGTATGCTGGGCATGCTGTGTGCTTGTCATTTCACATCACAGTTCCTATATGAGAGGAATTGAAATATCATAATTAAGTCAGATCACACGAATGGTTGAGTAAAGTCGTGTTTACAAGTGAGAAACTCTAATGTAGATGATGCACGAGTGGTGCTGATGGAAGGGGTGTGTCGAATAAAAACAATGGTAGAAACACTGATCTGTAATATAGATGATCTATAATCTGTAGATCACTGAGCAGATCTGTAGTGAATTATGATAATTGATTCTCCAAGTCATTTTAATTTGACGTGTAATCATTTTAAAGGCGTGATGTATGGAACAGCTTATCAAGAACAAGTGTTAATCGATCGACTTTCACATTTGCTGTATGCGACAAACATTTAGATGTGACAGAAATTAATGATTTTCATTATTTTGAATTCAGATGTACTATTGGGGTTTTCTGTCTATCATTATATCTTTTTTTATTATTTGGCATTGATGGCTTCACAAAGAACCTTTAACATTCTTAAAAACTGTCCATTGCACAGGAGGTACTTTATAGTGGAACAGGTTTTTTAGATTATTAAAAAAAAATATATATAAAAATAAAAAAAAATAGGTCCAATTCTCACTATTAATAAACCATTAATTGTGCTTTTCCCTCAATAAACTCCTAATTTGCTGCTTATTAATAGTTAGTAAGGTAGTTGTTAAGTTTAGGTATTGGGTAGGATTAGGAATATGGTCATGCAGAATATGTGCTTTATAAAGTACTAATAAACAGCAAATATGCTTATAATAGGCATGCAAATAAGCAACTACTTAAAGGGTTAGTTCACCCCAAAATGAAAATTCTGTCATTACTCACCCTCATGTCGCTTCAAACCCGTAAGACCTTCGTTCATCTTTGGAACACAAATTAAGATATTTTTGATGAAATTGGAGAGCTTTCTGGCCCTGCATAGACAGCAACGCAACTGTAATGTTCCCAGGTCCAGAAACGTAGCAAATACATCTGTAAAACAGTCCATGTGACGTCAGTGGCTCAACTTCAGTTTTGCGATGCTTCGTGAATCATTTTTCGGTGCAAAGAGAACAATAATAACATAATTTATTTAACTATTCTTCTTCCCCGAGTTACGTCTTCTGCCATTTTGGAGAGTACCCAAGAACGTATTAAACGTAATCAGCGTTGTTTACGTTCGGAGGGGGAAAGCGTGCACATGAACGTTATCTGCATAATAAGTGTTGTTTACGCTCAGGGGAAAGCGCGCGTATGCATTGTAATACTCTCTAAAATGGAGGAAGACGTAACCCAGGGGAGAAGAATGGTTGAGTAAATTGTTATTTTTGTTTTCTTTGTGCAAAAAAAAAAAGTATTCTCGTAGCATCGCAAAACTGAAGTTGAGCCACTGATGTCACATGGACTGTTTTACTGATGTATTTACTACGTTTCTGGACCTGGGAACATAGAGCTGTCTGTGGAGGATAAGATGAACGAAGGTCTTATGGGTTTGGAACGACATGAGAGTGAGTTAATAATGACACAATTTTCATTTTGGGGTGAACTAACCCTTTAATAGTGAGAATTGGTCCCTGTACTAAAGTGCTATCCAAACAAATCTATGGAATTACCGTGAAAACCTTTGTTTTAAGACTGAAGGCTACTGCTGTGTTTTGTTCGGTGCAAGCTTTTATTTTGACATTAGGATGCATCTCGCAGTCACCACAGAGAGGGGCCTCCACAGAGCCACGGGGCCCCACAGCAATCCGTCATTGTTTAGATGAGCGGGGAGTGCAGATGCGGCACATGGTGTGCACTAAAGCTCGTGCCCTACTTAGAGCTCACATGATGCTGAGGAGCAGTCAGTCACGCTTGAGAGAGCAGCACACTGTATGCATGGGAAGAGCTCATGGGGCTCAGAAATACAGTGTGTTTATGAGGCTGACAGGGTCACAGCGAGAGCTCAGCGTGTGTGTGTGTGTGTGTGTGTTTGTGTGTGGGTTAAAGCAGTGGGATGCATATAAATAATAGACATTGACACAGACAAACACACACACACACAGCATGGCCTTCTGCATATTCACACGCTGCTGTCTGATGTCCTGGAGATGAGGAACACAAACACACTCCCCACCTGAGGAACAGCGTTTGATGCTGCTCTCTTAAAGACGTCTCAGTAGATGAACAGAGACTGATGACTTTCTCTTCTGCTGCATGTGTCTTCTGTTTGTTGAGATGAACTGAAGGACAGTGATGCATCAGAGCAGAAACGCCAGCCTTGAGCTCAGAAAGTACACGAGTGTGTGTGTGTGTGTGTGTGTGTGTGTGTGTGTGTAAGGTCAGATTTGATTACCTTGTGCGGTTCTCCAGAGATACAGCGCACACAGATAAGAGCTCCCAGCGGCACACCAAAAATAATGTTGGACACGACTGTGTATGATTCACCTTTTTTTTTAAAATAGCAGCTGGTGCTCTGTTTTTTTAAGTGTGTGGAAGACAAACAGACCATCCTAAATGCACATTGTTCCTCGCTGGGAAGCACTGGTTGATTAGAGGTGAGACGGCTGATAGCACTGATCTCTCCAGCACAGATCCTGACCTCAGGCCCGCACGAGAGAGACAGGACATCAGGCTTCCTGAGGAAATGCCTTCAGAGAAACAGACATCCATTCTACATGCTCACAAATCAGTGTCTGAACCGGTGATTAAAGAGAGAAAACAACATAAAACTTACTTGAGGAGTTGCTTCAGGTTTTTTTTAGAGAATATATCTTTCAACTGACCTTTGATCAGTGGTTATTTAAAGGAATAGTTCACCCAAAAATTAAAATGTGCTCACCCTCAGGTCAAGATGAAGATGAGTGTGTTTCTTCATCAGATTTGTAGAAATGTAGCACTGCATCAGTGTCTCATCAATGGATGCTCTGCAGTGAATGGGTGCCGTCAGAATGAGAGTCCAAACAGCTGATAAAAACATCACAATAATCCACAGCACTCCAGTCCATCAGTTAACATCTGGAGAAGACAGAAGCTGAAACAAATCCAGCATTAAGACGCTTTTAACTCAGATACGAGTCTATAATCCATAATAACACTTCCTCCAGTGATGGATTATGGATTGTATTTTAGCTGAAAGTGACAGTAATTTATTACAATTTGTTATTGGGTTATGTTGAAACTTCAAGTGAGAAACCTGCCCCAATGTCATAAACTTAGCTCTTAACACACAGGAAGTCACATTATTTATTACTGATCCGAGCACAGTGATGTTGAAACCAGAGATTCACACCGGAGTCCATTTAGCCTGCTTCAGTGTGTTAATGAAAACTCCTGCACTTTATTTGTAGTGTTTTTGTTTAATGCAGAAAACATCACAGAATCACAGCAGTGTAAAATGAACAAAGGTCAGTCCAAATCTGATCCAGCACTTGCATTTTTCAAGATTACTGGCTGATTCTGAGAACAGAAGGAATGAAAACTTCTTTAACTAGCCTCTCTGGATATCGTGACTCACATGTTATAACGACACCCTTCAGCACTGTTAAAGGAATTTTCCACACAAAAAAGTATGCATCTAATAGTTGAGTAAAGCTTGATGGACAAGGCTTCTCAGTGCAGTGATCTGCTTGGCTGTTTGTCTGAAGTAAGGTCAATTTATTGTCTCTGTGATTAAGAAAGAGTTTTTGCTGTGTTGTAAGGAAAGGTTTTCCCAGACTGACTTGCACGCTGAAGCTGGTGGCTGGCTGGATCGTGAGGAGAATGTGTGAGATGTTCAAGAAGTGATTTAAACCATGCATTGATTGATTGGATGTTGTAAATGTATGCATGGGCTGATGTGTTGCCTCTGTATGTTAAGTGTGTCTCAAAGGTTCAAGCAGGTCAGTGTTATTAAAGCATCCCAGTGTTATAATACGACTCTGAAAGATTTGAAACATCAAAAAGCAAGAATGTAGCCAGAATCTGTTTCAGGCGAGAGTCACAGAGACACTGGAGAGGCTGTTGTTGTGCTTTGTCCTGTGATTTGAGGGATGATTCAATTAACACCACTCAGTTAATGTTGTTGTTGTAAACGAGGCTCACAGTACACAGTGTACTCATATGAGTGTCAAATCAATTATGGAATCAAATAAAGCTGCACAATTAAATGTTTTTGCTCTAGTTGAGCAATGAGTGATGTGATGACAGTGAAGAATCAGGCTTTAAATGAGTGTCAGGAGCTACAGCTGCTCTCAGAGCCTGTGTGTAATCACCCAGGAGTAGATGTGGCCAAATAAGACATTTAATAATCACAATTACACTATCAAGGGCAATATTCAGTCAAGCAATGTCATTATTGTTATGCTCGTGGAGCTGTCGAATTAAAGCCATGGTAATTGTGGAGAAATCTACAGAACATGATCTGGAGAGCACTAATCAGCTGATCTGATGTGATTGAGACGTCTCGTCCTGCTTCATCACCCCATCTGTGTGATTCTGATGGTTTATGATGCTCAGATTATCGTGAGGAAATCACTTCAGGTTGCTAAATATGTTGTTTATCTTGCAGATCTTCTGCAAAGCAGGCAGCGTGCCACGCGGACAAGTACGTGTTCCTCCCTTCATGTCTCTGTGTAGTGTACTTCAACCCCTCACTACCCTACTACTGAGGGACTAGACGCACTGTGTTTGCAGTAGTCAATACTGTCATCTTATCCATTATTTGAGGGATGCACAGTATATCGCCGAGCAAATCAGTATTTTAACTCCTGATTCGGCTGATATGCTGGAAGCAGATACTATCACAGTTTATTGTGTCTGTTTTAGCCTGTAGGAAGCACAACATGTGTGAAAGAATGTTTTGCTTCCTGATTTAAGCAAGTACAAGTCTAGATCATTGATCCAGTCTAACATACAAAATGGTAAATATTTATGATATTGACAAAATTACAGTAAATTATTTTACTGTCAAATTAAAAAAAAAGTACTAAGCATTATGACAAATACATAACAGTACATATATTTATTTATTTATTTATTTTAGGAAATTTATTTATTTATTTATTTAGGAAATTTTAGGATTTATTTTATTCTGTTTTGAAATAAATGCTGCTCTTTTCAACTTTCTATTCATCTGTGAATCTTGAAAAATAACATGCATCACAGTTTCCACAAAAATATTGTGCAGCACGACTGTTTTCAACACTGATAATAATCAGAAATGTTTCTTGAGCAGTAAATCAGCATATACGAGTGATTTCTGAAGATCATGTGACACTGAAGACTGGAGTAATGATGCTGAAAATACAGCTGCGCATCACAGAAATAAATTAGAGTTTAACAGAGATTCACACAGAAAACAGCTATTTTAAACTGAAATAATATTTCACATTTTTATAGTTTTTTATGGAATTTTTGATCAAATAAATGCAGGCTTGGAGAGCAGAAGAGATGTCTTTCAAAAACATAAACAAAATCATATTTTTCCAAACTTTTAAACAATAATGTATTTATGGGTTATCGGCAGAATTATTACTGGCATCAGCTAAAATATCAATATCTGTGCATCCCTACATTATTCCTGTTGATATAAATCTTATGATGAACAAAATCTCTGAAGGCTGAGAAAGAGCTTTAGCTGTAATTGTGACGGTCCTCATTTGCACCTGTAACCTGAGGCAGATGTGTGTGTGATCATCAGACCTGTGTGTGTTTATTGATTCCTCTGTGTGTGTGTGTGTGTGTGTAGGTGTTAAGAAGGCCCCGGCGCCAGACGATGAGGAGCTAGTGAGTCTGAGTAAGCAGCTGGTGGAAGATGCCGTGTTGCGGGCTGTGCAGCAGTACATGGAGGAAACTCAGCAGAATGGCGCCGCACCGAGAGACGAGGCTCCGCCGGGGGCCACCAGCAAACTCAACACCACCAAATGAGCGCACAAGCCCTGTGCCGACCCCCGAGCCAACCGGAGGAGAGCTGCTAACGCCTCCACCTGCCAGCGGCGTCAGAGCGCAGCCGAGAGAAGGGTTGTGGAGCATGAGTAAAGCCAAGATCAGGCCGGATCTCTGGACAAACACAGCACTCAGACTGAACTTTATTTTCCTGCCTTCCCCGTCCTGCATCACTCCTGTCTGTGTGAATTGGTAACACTTTATTTTGATGATCCCTTTTGAGCATTCTGTTGGCTAGGGCTGGGAAAATAAACTGATGCATCACGAATCGAGAAATGATTCGGCATCGATTCTGAGATTTTTCCTGCATGTTTTGAACAGCAGATAGCGCTGCATGCTTTAGAAACAGCCGTGCTCCGCTTGTTTCCAAATCCTTACACACACTTGAACCTAAAATAATCAATCATAAAATTCGAAAAGGTTGAAGCGAATCACAAAGGTGTTAGAGAGCCATCTGCTGTTAAAATCTAAGCTGAGAATCCATTCCACAGAGAATCTCAGAATCGATCCACGAATCAGTTCTCCATCGATTTCTCATCGCAGCCCAACGGTTGACTATAAGTAACTTCGCACCTACAGGGCAACTAACTCTCATTATTAGAGTATTAGTAGACTGTCTGCTTAATCTCTGATAATTAGTGCTGTCAAACAATCAATCACGATTAATCACATACAAATTAAAAGTTTTTTGTTTACATAATAAACATACACAGTACTCAAAAACTTCTATTATGTATACAAAAACTTCTATTTTTTATTTGATTTTTTTTGTTTGATTGTTTTTATTGTGTTTTGGTTTGTGTTTATTGTGATGGTTCTTATTCAGAACCAGTTCTGTTTTTTGAAAACAACTGGAACCGTGAGCAATTTCTACATTTCGGTTCCGAAAACGGTTCTGGTCCGACACGTGACCAAGCGCTGTGAGCAGCCTTCTGCCGGTGTTCTGACGATTCAGTGTTTCCTGTAAAGGATGTCACAAACCAAATAACAGAAACACCGCCCTGTCTCTTTAATTACTGAGCACATTAATTCCAATGACATGCACTCCACAGACGCGCCGCGTCTTTAACTACTGAACATGTTTCTCACGACTGTACGTGCACTCGTACCTTTGATAACTGTCCACGTGGTTTGGTCTGACTGTACATGTACCAGCAGCACGCAGCACCTGCTGCCACTAAATTACATTATATTTGTCCCATATTGTCATTAATATACATACTGACTTTAACTTGGAATAAATAGACTGCTATTGTTCTGTAAGTATGAGGGTTAGATTATTTAGTGTACAGCTCATTTCAAATGTGATAAACAAAGTGATAAAAAATATTTATTTTCATGAATTTTAAATGTTTTAAAATGTGGAAACCACTCACTGCATCACAGCATCTCCTGACTGCATTATTATTTGTAAAATAGGGGCTTTATGGAGTGTGTGTATACATGGCTATAAGTATAACAGTTTATATTTCATTAATTTAGGGAAATGAACAAGTATATTAGCCCTCAAGGGGATATTTGGCCAACTAGCTTATTCCTGCTTGAAAAGCTAAATGTTATTAATAGTGTAAAAAACATCAACTTTGAAGCACATGCTGATTGATGGACCAGCATTACTCAACATTACTTACTACCTTCCAGCAACACTACATTCACTGAAGGTAAAATAGTAAAAAAACATAATAATAGTTCATTTAAATGGAATCAGAACAAAAAAATTGTATACTGTAATATATGTTGAATTTTGACATTGCCAACCTTTAAATTAAGATGATAGTAAGTAATAAACAGTATTGAGCACTGAGTAGTTGAGTATTGTGCATTTTTCCTTACCACTATTTTCTTAATAGTTGTTTAATAATTTTAATGGAACCGGAAACAGAACCGGAACCGTTAGGCGGACCGGACCGGAAAATTTCTAACGATTCCCAACCATAATTGTGATGGTGGTAAGTAACTTTGCAAGTACAACTTATTCTAACCCTAGCAGTCTACTTATACTCTGCTATCACTCTAGTGAGAGTTAATTGATATGTAGATGCAATGTTACTTATAGTCAATGGAATATGTTAAAGGGAGCATCAAAATAAAGTGAAACCTTTGACTTTATTTGTGACGCATCCTTCAGAGAAGGCTGCTGTAGTGTCCGGAGGCCGTTTCAGTCTGTCAGTGTTGCTTTGTCATCTTCCCGTCTGACAATCCCAGTGAACTGCTCAGTTTGACTGCCCATGAACTACAGGCCTGAAGCCCGATCCAAAGCAAATGCCGTCAGAACCGCTTATGAACTCTGAACACGCTGTTTGATCTGCTGTGTGTAACCCTGCATACGTGTGTGTCCGATGATGATGTGTGTGTGTGTCGTCGATTGTGTAAGATGATGATGTGTGTGTGTGTCCAGGAAAACATTCGAGCTAAGACCCGACAGGAGCTGGACTCGGCCATCAGAGGGAGTCCACACTGAAGCTCATGGACACACGCATCAATCACACACACACACACACACACACACAAACACACACACACACAGACCTTCACTGACGTGCAAACCAGCACAACATCACACACACACACAGTTCATACTGACACAAGGCCGGCCTGAAGTAAGCTTACTGTATGATTTCTGAGGGAATTAAAATGTCTATGAGCTGATTAGATTTGAGCGTTTGATGTCTATAATGCTTCAGATAAGCTGCCACAGTGGCCTTAGAGAAATCACACCTTGTTACATTGCTGAAGAACATGCCCTTTCAGCTTCGTTTCATTCACAGATGTGTATCTTCACCAGAATGTGTCTTTTATGCTCCCTGTCCTGATCTTTCTGGAGTTCGGCCGTATGGATGCCGACGCACTATGATGTCATTGTTTAGCATTTTGTTTCCCATCTGCCACTTTTTTTACTCTTAAAAATAAAGGAGGAGATGACAGCGAGTGGACGTGATTCATTCTCTCCGCGGCTCTGTGTTAATGACGGAGGTTGAGATTGTTGTCTCAGAGTCATGTTGGCAGGGTTTCTCTGAGAGCTGCTCGCAGCTACATCTGCAACGCCTCCGACTTTACGTTTGACTATTTTTCTCTCATCCTCTGAAATAAGCATATTGCCTGGCGTCTGCTGAGTGTGAGAGAAGTCAAAGCATGAGCCTCGGCACATCCGACACGAGGTCGGGAGGTTTATTCGAGGTGAAGCCGTCACAGGGAGAAGTGAGATTGAGTTTCTGAAGCCCTGTTTGGAAATTATTTCTCAGCAGCGCGTCTGTAGAAGAATGAGTGCATGGATAAAACTGAGGAATTCAGATGCCAAATAATTCACCGAGGACAAGTTTTTAAACCTTAAAAAAAAGAAATCTGATGAATTGGACGTTCACTTCTCTCATGGTCATTGCCACATTATAATAAGTATATAATATAAAGATTGTGTCAAATGTGTTATGTAAATCTAAAACTGTTAAATTAAAACAACTGCTATTTACTGAGGGTCATATAAACCTATACTTGATTTCTTTAAAGACATTAATACTTTTATTTATGTTACAAAATATTTCTATTTCAAATAAATGCTGTTCTTTTGAACTTTCTATTCATCTGCGTATCCTGAAAAATAACATGCATTACAGTTTCCATAAAAATATTGTGCAGCACAGCTGTTTTCAACATTGATAATAATCAGAAATGTTTCTTGAGCAGCAAATCAGTATATTAGAATGATTTCTGAAGATCATGTGACACTGAAGACTGGAGTAATGATGCTGAAAATACAGCTGCACATCACAGAAATAAATTACAGTTTAACAGAGATTCACATAGAAAACAGCTGTTTTAAATCGAAATAATATTTCAATTTTTTACTGTATTTTGATCAAATAATGAGGCATTGGTGAGCAGAGGTAAAATCTGAACAGCAGTAATGTATCTTTTAAAGGCTTCTTTGAACAGTTCACATGATTCACCTCTTGATGTGTTTTCTTTCTTTCTTAAAATCTGTGCTGACAATCTCTCCAAAACAGTCCTTCATTACGCCCAGAATACACAAACGCTTACAGTGACAGCACACAGAGCTCAAATGGAAGAGGATTTTGAAAACAACTTGTGCTCTTCCTCCTAGTGAAATCAGAGATGCCAGACCATGTGAAAACAGGAAGCAGTTTGGCCCAGAAGATTTTTCATGGGAGGCATGTTTTCAATTCAAACCACCATTAAATCACCTGTTCACTGCCTGTGAGAGCTGTCACATCTTGTTTTACAATATATTCACACTGAAAAATTATAAAGTGCAATCCTATTTCACAATATTACTGTTCTTACTGCATATTTGATCAAATAAATGCAGCCTTGGTGTTTGGATGTTTTATAAAGATAGCTGATATTGTGTTCTTTTCTATCAAGACCAATATATGTTCTTCTAAAACTGATCACTAGACAAATTGATAACAGCTGAACTCTTGGGCCAATGTAAGTGTAAATATGTTGAAATACTGATGAAAAGAAACTTCTACTTCAAAGCACACGATCAGAACATGCTGTGAGAGGTCAGAAAGATGAAGCCACTGTTTTAATGCCACCAAACAACAGGACTGAACAGAGAATTTGTAAATTGTGCATGATCTGAGCTCTTAATTGAACCAAAGGTCAGTTTTCTGTGAGCAATACTCAACACAAAGCGCGCTCATGTTGACTTCAGCCAGCAGGAAAAGGTTTGGATGTGGCTCAGGCTTCAAGACTTTGGTACAAATTACTGAATATCTAATCATAATCACAGCTGCCATAAACACATACTGATGCATTAATGAGTATCTGTCTGTCAGCATCATAAACTCATCGATTCTAATCTTCAGTGTGATTCAGAGTTGAATTATGATACATTTACGGTTCCACCTTTGAACGAAGATGTGAGTTTGATGTCAGGTTGTTCTGGAGAATATATTACTACCCATATTAATATCCATCTCACGGTGCGTTTCCACCGAGCGCTTTCAATCATTCCTGTGGAAGCTGAGCTTAAACACTCACACGGTGCATTATGGGATTGAATGTGTTGAGCGGCCAAGAGCATCAAAAAGTTGGGCATTCAATCATCATTTTCCCAAATGTACTTTCTAAACCAGGTTGTTTTCTTTTAAAGCTGCTCTTCACTGGGAATAATTGATTGACAGGTGAGTAGGTGGAGCTTCACATGGTCCAGGTCACATACATATTTGGGGGCATGTCTGTGTACAGTTTGTATTGTTATAAAAAATACTGCAAGAAATAAAATTTAAACATCAAATTGAAATACATGTTTTTCACTTTTAAGGAATGTTACATTTTATTGTTATGGCCAAAACTACACAACAGCAAAGCTGCACTTAAAAATCTAAACATTTGTTTTTAGTAATTAATTCAGTATTTTGCTGCAGTGAAGTTGGAAACAGGGTTGTAAATCTCAGACACAGTTTTCCTTCCTTCCACATTTTCAAGGCATTTGTAACATTAACAAAAATGTGTCTGAAATACCAAAGCAGCAACCAGCGGTGTAAATATTTTACTATCTTACCATGCCAGATCTCTAAAGCGTATTTCCCCAGCTTCATCTTTACTGCAGAAATAACTGCAAATATGCACTCAGATGAGCTGAACCTGAAGCCTTCATGCCCTCTGATGTCTGTATTTGTTTGCAGTTATTCATGAGGAGAAACTTCACTGGGCATGAATGTTTTAAAGCTCATATTTTCCTCAGACAGGTAATGCTGCTGGGTTAGTTTGTTTGTGACTGCTGGGAAACTGCTGCATAACTCTGTTACCAAACACACAGGCTACATTTACAGGATGATGTCTTGTTCATAATAACTATCAAATCGATCTGTCATTTAATTACTGCGGCTCCTTCGAAGCTGTGAGGAGACCCATTGGGCAGCGTGTGCAGTGCAGGAAGAGTAGCTGCTGTGTTCATGTGTTTGTAATCACACAGCATCATGTCCAAGAGAGAAAAACATCAGCTCTGACGTCTGACAGTGCAGATACAACACATGCTCTGCTCAATACAAGCTCGATGGACTACTACTGCAAATCACTTCCACTGTATGAACACAAACACAAATCCTGCTCTCAGTAATGCACTTACAGTGGAGGTCAGGGGGCAGGTGTACCAGAGGAATTCAAAGCACAAATGTCAAGCTGGTATGTTTGTTAAAGAGATAGCTCACACCCCAAAAATGAAAATTTGCTGCTCATTTGCTCACACATATCTCGTTTGTGGCTACCATGGTTTAACTATGGTAACCATGGTTTTTATTTTATTTGTAGTAAAACCATGGTTAATTTTCGTAAACGTCACTGTAAAGGACAGCCTGCCGTGATTTACTTTTGCCGTGGTTTCTGATTCAGTGTATTCAAGGTATTTGATTCTATCAAATTATCAAGTTTTTGATACTAAAGGAGACCCTGAGAAAACAGCACAGGGAGATAGTTTTCAAAACAGCTAATATTAGTCAACTGTAACATTACACTGACTAAATATCTTCTTAAGCTCTCAAATGTCCCAAAAATCCTTTGACCCACAGTGTGAGTCCTGAACAAAGCAATGTTTCTTGTCAGAGTGCATTAGTGAAGCAACTGACAGTATATAAAGCTGCATAATGCACCTCCACAGTACAGTATATCATGCTCAGGCCATCCATGTGTATTAGTCTGACTCATGATGAGAGACAGAGATGTAAAAAGACAAATAGAGCAAGTCTGACAGTCAGTACAGAAAAAATGTCTCTGGTGACGTTAGCGTCTAACAAAGCAGTCGCCCAATATCTGACAAGCACATATTGACTTTGAACCCATTAACTCATAGTTACAGTTCCTCCGTCTGGTCCGTTGACCTCGGATTACTGTCCTCATGCAGAACAGAGCTGTCATCATTATCAAAGAGCGGTCAGCCAGGCTTCTTCATGAATGAGATAAAGCCATTCTCATGTAAATTGCTGCATTCGGTTGACGTTTGCTAAATGTTTCTGTGAACGATTAACACAGATTCATCATGAATGAATCGTTTCTGTTCTCTGCAGTCCCTCAGCTCATCTCCTGTGGACGAACTCACCTGCTCCACAACAGCTGCTGATTGTCTCAACACCCATTTCTCATTTGACCTGGAAGAGTTCCATCATGCTGCTCCAGACACACACTCACTCGCTCACGCAGGATTCACTCTTGAACTGCTTTGACAGTATTTCATATGTTCTTGCACACAGTATGGGCATTTTCTGTGCATACTTCAAGCGAAACTGAAGAATGAACTGGTGTGATATAATTTCAAATAAAATTAGGCCAAAACAAAGTTTGTTTGGAAATCATTTGAATACTTTCCAGAAAATGTTGCTCTGTTTGCTCTGTTTAGACCTTCAAATTACCATTGGTCTGTGGTGATGATGTCACATGTGGTTGAGGCTCAGTTGCTCCACCTTCTTTGACACGAAAATCTTCTCTGGTTCATTTCCTTCAGTTCAGCCCATCAAGGTGAGAGACCAGTAAAACCATGAACACATTAGAGAACTGTTTTAGAGATGAAACCAAAGCTGTAATTATAACTGAAAGCAACACTGACGCTGTTTTTCATGTTTAATACTGTTAAAGGATTAGTTCACCCAAAAATTAGTCTGTGTTTTACTCACCCTCAAACCATCCTAGGTGTATGTGACTTCCTTCTTTCAGACGAATCCAATCAGAGATACATTAAAAATTGTCCTGGCCCCTCCAAGCCTGTCAATGGGGTAAGCAGGTGTTTGTTGTCAACAGTTCAAAAGACGTGAAATAAAGCATGCGCATCCCTAATAAAGCGTCCCTCACACGGCTCCGGGGGATTAATAAAGGCCTCCTGTAGTGAATCCATGCATTTTTTAAAGATAAATATCCATATTTCAAACGTAATAAACACTTTTTTCTCACTTCCGCTGACTGTCGTATGTGAAATACGTGCAGGCGGATGACATAGAATGGCTACATTGCGTGATTAGTGACGAACGTGGAGAGAAAACAAAACAAAATGCCGGTCATGAATTAGAAGCACAATGAGAGGATTTGTAAAGAAAAATGTCAGAGGATTTCGATATAGGCCAAGAGGAGACTGGTTTTACTTTGCTAAAGTAAGGAAACTTTGTTTCCTTCGCTCCTGCATTTCTCAGAGGTGCACACACCACGCATACATCTTACATCTTCCGCCTGCACGTCTTCCACGTACCACAGTCAGCGGAAGTGAGAAAAAAGTGTTTATTAAGTTTGAAATATGGATATTTATCTTATACTTCACCCTCTCAGTTTTCAGCACGGGTCACTAACTTTGTTCCACTCTAACATCTTGCTTAAGCAACTTTTGCCCTCTTTCATCCAGACCAGCACCCTCTGCCCCCAATCTGTCTGATGATCTCTGTGAACACCGCTCTAGACTCAAGGCTGCAGAGAGGATGCTGCACAAATCAAAAAACCTCTACTGACCTTAGATTGTATCAGTCACTCCTCTTTTCCTTCTCTGCAAATGTCCCCACTGCTAAAACAACATACTACCACAACAAAATTAACAATTGTTCTTGCCCACTTTTTAAAACCTTCTCTTCTCTTCTTTGTTTTCAAAAGCGGCCACTCAACTGAGACTGCCCTGCTCTCGGTTACTGAAGCCCTGAGACTGGCAAGAGCAGCTTACAAATCCTCAGTACTCATCTTGCTGGATCTGTCTGCTGCTCTTGACACTCCTGTCCACCCTCATGAAGATTGGCATCTCAGGAACCACACTCCAGTGGTTCAAGTCTTACCTCTCAGATAGGTCCTACAGGGTGTCTTGGAGGGGTGAAGTTTCTAAGTCACAACTTCTTGCTACTGGAGTTCCTCAAGGCTCAGTGCTTGGACCACTTCTCTTCTCCATCTACATGACCTCATTAGGATCTGTCATTCACAAACATGGTTTTTCTTATCACTGCTATGCTGATGACACTCAACTCTACTTCTCATTCCAACCAGACAATCTGATGGTAGCTGTTCGCATTGCAATCTGTCTGACAGACATTTCTAGCTGGATGAAGCACCATCACCTTCAATTCAATCTTGCTAAGACAGAACTGCTCTTGGTCTCAGCCAACCCAGCACTTCATCACAACATCTCAATACAGCTAGGTTCATCAACTATAACTCCTTCCAGGGCAGCCAGGAAGCTTGGAGTTGTGATTGATGTTGATTAATTGCATTCAGTTATGATTCTAATTCACCCAATGTCAATTTGGCAGTCATCCCATCAAGAAACTGTCACAAGAGAGCTTTCAAAATGCAAAAGCACTTTCCATAGGAGATCACGATGTACAGTATCAAAAGGCATAGAAAGATCCACAAAAGCAATAAACAGGTTCTTGTGTTGTTTGCAACATTTCTCTTCCAGCTGGCGTGAGTAAATATCATATCCACTGTACTTCGAACTGCTCTGAAACCAATGAAACCAGATTTTAGCAATAGATTTTCAGAAATAAGTATTGACAAGTCAATGGAGCATGACCTTTGCCAGAACTTTGCCTGCAGCTGAAAGGAGTGAGATCTCTCTCCTATTTGCACAGATGGATCAGTCGCCCTTGTTTTTATAAATTGTGGCAATATTTGCATACTTCCACTGTTGGGGAATATTTTCTTGCTGCCACACTAGGGTAATGAACTGATGGATGGACTTTCCTTCAGGAGCTCAGCAGGTAAGGTCCAGGGGAATTTTCAGTTCCTTCGTTGCAGCATACACTTCATAAAACGAAACTTAATTTGAAACGTAATTCCTCCAGTACTGCGAGATCAACTGATGCCTTCTGGTCTAATAAGGCTTGAAAATGCTCCCCCATCTTTGAACAATGCCTGCTTGGTCCTTACTGAGGGCCAGCTCATCAGCTGTTCTCAAAGGGCAGAAAGAGAGAGATCTTGGGCCATAAATGGCCTTCATCTTGCATTGTAAAAGAATATGTATATCACGCTTGTCTGCATAAGATTGCATCTGTTGAGCTTTAGACGCCCACTATTGATTCTGCAGTTGCCACAAGGTCCATTGCATTTCTTTTCTCCATTCATGGCAAACCTTTTTAATGGTTCAGAAGATTGATTATTAAGGTAGGCTTTGAGGGCACTGTGCATTTTTTCAAGGAGGGTGTAAATACGTGTGGAATTTTCATCAAGCCAATCCTGATTTCATTTTTTGAACTTATACCAATTGATTCAACTGCTGCATCTTTAAGTAATGTACTTACAAAACTCCATTTACTGTCAATTGCCTCTTCATTCGTGAGTAAAAGCTCAATGTCAAGTAGCTTATTAGCAACAGAGTGTTGATAGTTAATTATTCCATTCCAAATGTCACTATTTTTTCCCACTTTTGCATTGAAATCACCCAGCAGCAAGATTTTGTTGCCACATGGAGCTGTCCTAAGGGCATCATCCCGTTTCTAATAAAAACTATCCTTCACCTCTTGTTCTGATGGAAGACTCAGTGCATAAGAACTGAAAATATTGAAAACACTGGCATTTTTAAAAAGTCATGCAAAAATATTTATTCCATGAACATGGAAATCAGCGACAGACGTTTTCTGCAGCATTGTTTTTTTCTTAGCCTCGATTATATGTAACAACTTAAGTTGTCATAGAAGATTTAGTTCTTTTAATCAAGTAAATTGTGGGTTTACATTCCATCTGTTTACATTTGTTATGTTGCTGCCTTATGTTAAACTGCTTTAAATTACTTTTTTTCCACATCAATCTACACTCCATACACCATAGTGGTAAAGCAACAGAAAAAAATAACATTTTTTTAACATCTTTGCAAATTTATTGAAAATAAAAAACTTAAATGATTCCATTGCATAAGTATTCATACCCTTATCTGGGACAATTTAAATTCATATTGCTTCTAGATGTTACCACACTTCGGGTGAAGTTAACCTGTGGCAAATTCAGTTGAATGGGTATGATTTGGGATGGCACAAACGTCTTGATAAAAGGTCTAACAGCTGAGAATGCATATCAGAGCAACAACCAAACCCTGAGGTCAAAAGAACTGCCTGTAGAGCTCAGAAACAGGTTTGCGTTAAGTCACACATCCGGGGAAGAGTTCAGAAAAAAAGTCTGCTGCATTGAAGGGTCACAGAAGCATGAAGTCTCTGTTACTCTTAATGGGAGAAGTTTGAAAGAACCAGGACTCTTCCTAGAGCTGGCCTCCTGGCCAAACTGAGCAACTGATGGAGAACATACATCCCCAAGAACTACTAAGAACTACTGTATATACAGTAGGTTCATAATTAATATGAATAATGCATAATTAATAATTAATTCTAAAGTGAAGGTCATGGTAACCCACTATAATGACTCAAGTATTACCAAATCCTTCAGAAGGAATTACTAATTTTTTGGATCAGTATTCAGTATGAAGATCTCCCTATTAATGACTGAAATCATTGTAAACCTTTTTTAATCAGTTTTTGTAAGGTTCTGGTTAGTAATTCATTTTGCTAGGTTTGATAACACTTAAATCATTACTAGTGGGTTACCATGATCTTCACTTTAGAAGATCAACACT
The DNA here is from genome assembly GCF_018340385.1 of Cyprinus carpio. Lineage (NCBI taxonomy): Eukaryota > Metazoa > Chordata > Actinopteri > Cypriniformes > Cyprinidae > Cyprinus > Cyprinus carpio. Next base: position 3,098,796 of record NC_056616.1, read on the forward strand.
TGAGTCGTTACTATCCAAAAGCTTACATATATCTCAAACGATTACAATGATGTCAGCCAATATTAGGGAGCTGTCATGCTTTTCACTTCAGAATACTGATTCCTTCACAATAACTACTAATTTGTTCCCATATATGTTATTCATTAAGGATGGAACAGTATTACCCATTTTTGAAATACAAAAAAATAAAACAAAGATTATTTAAAAAGGTTTTACAAAAATCTAATGTGTTACTTTTGCTGTTTCTTTGTAATTATTTGTGCAAATTCACTAGCAATTTGTGCACACCCTTTTTCAGTGTAGCAGCACAGAAATGACACTTCTTTCTTAAACACTGTTGGATAAAGAATGTAAAATATTAAAAACGTTTATTCAACATGTTTTAATTCCCCATTCTTTCATGTTTTTCATATATTTTTTTATTACTTAGTCCAGATGACTACTATTGTTATGACATGTAGAAAATAAACAGCCGTGATCCAAACCCGCCTGTGGCAGGAGAAGCTCCTCACTCAAAGTCACTGTAAAGCATTCACATGATGAAGGATGCAGATGCTGATCTTGTCTCCATGGAGACCTAAACAGGCCATTATCACGGGCAGCTCTTCTAAATGCATTCGATCAGTGCTGGCAGCGGGTTTATTTACTCAGAGCAGCCAGAGATCTCCTGAGAGCTCTTGAGAACAGCAGCAGGACTCCACTTGTGTCATATTGTTAGTCATGTGAACTGCGCTGCCTCCAGAAAGCCAGTGCTCCTTCAGACAAACAACCATCATCACCAGCATGATGTGAAATATGCAATCAAGATCAATAAAATCACACCTGAATGAAAGACTTTAGCTAATACTTTAGTATAGGGACCAATTCTCACTATTAACTAGTTGTTTAATAAGCATGCCTATTATTAACATATTGTCTGTTTATTAGTATTTATTAAGCATTTATTTTGCATGACCATATCCTAAACCCCCAATCCCTAAACTTAAAAACGAACTACTTGTTTGCTTATATATCTATTTTTGTAAAATGGTCTTTTGTGTTATCATCTACACATACACGAAATCCTCTACCCTACCTTTACATTTATAAACAAGGCCCCACAACTATAAGAGCGTCATGCTGATGGTCTCACAAACTCTCCAGTCTGAACAGTGGAGCATTAGCAGTAATGAGTAATACTGGTGTTAAAACAGTAGTTGTGTTTAGTGCCCTACAGTTACTTGCATAAGAACTGAAGTCCAAACAGTAATCAGTCTGTGCAGCTGTCCTCTCCACCTGAACCGCTGCTCTCTCTCTTCATGTGTGCTGTTGTTAATAGCAGTGTTGTGTGACTCAGTATCAGCAGGATTCTATCCAGTCCGCTCAGCTCTTTAAACATTTCACCATTATGTTCACAAATGTCCACTTAACAGCTCGCCCATAAACCAGCGGCAGTAACAATAAACACTGGAGTGCCGCGGCAAACATCTCAGCAGCCACAGGGGGATCATTAAATCCCACAAACCGTGTTAAAGCAGCCGCGGGACCCTCGTGGGCTCGTTGAGCTGTGCGTATGGCCCAGCGCTGCCTCGTCTGTGGAGAGATTTCTCTACAATCATTTGCTTGTCAAAAACCAACTGCTTACGGTTTCAGTGAGGAGTGGTCCTCAAAAAGCTAAATATAACTGTCCATATGGCATACTGCAAAACAAGCAGCCTATGAAATGACTGTGTAACTCAAAGCAGCTCATGTTTCAGCACAATGACAGGACAGATGACTAAAACTGTCTTGATTAACCCAGTTCTAAATGTGTGCTTACAGCCTTCAACAGTTATCTTAAACCTAACCTTAAAGTCATGTCATTTAAATCATTAGAGCTTTATAGAAAACTCAGATTTGTTATGCCTTCCTTAGTAAAAAAAAAAGTAATATATTTAAAATGCATGTATTTCATGCTAAGTATAGTTCACTGATGAATCGCTTGAGGCTTACATTTACATTTATACATTAAGTCATTTAGCAGATGCTTTTATCCAAAGCAACTTACAAATGATGACAATAGAAGCAATCAAAATCAACAGAAGAGCAATGATATATAAGTGCTATAACAAGACTAGGTTAGTTGTATATAGTTGATGTAGCAAGGGCTTTTAAATAATATAATAAATAATCTTCTATTTGAAGATTATTCCATTTTGAATCAAGCTTTAATATTTTATTATCTAAACAAAGGCAAAGCTTCCACCAAGAACAAATAGTTCAAGCAAGAGTACAGCGCAGACTGCTGTTACCCGGATGAGCCTGTGTTATCAGCTTTTACCGGATGTTATCCAGGGATGTCGGAATGTCACGACTGACCAATCAGAATCAAGTATTCCACAGAGCTGTGTACTAATCTCAGATAACAACCGCCAAATTGAATAACACACCGCTCATCCGGGTACTACGAGTTATCTTGACCGGTACTACTGTATATGCTTAACGAGTCACTCTGCTATCGTTGACTGAAAACACTTAACCACCAAGTGTTACAATTGAAGACTTCAGCATTAATTTCAACATATATGGTAAAAACAATTCTTTTTAGCTGTGTAATAAGCAGGATATTGTACATCCAGCTGGTTGTTATCTCCGACGTGAAGCGGAGGGGTCTTGTATCAGCCTGAAGGGGTTTATTCTGAGATAACAACTCAAAATTAACGCTGAAGTCTTCCATTGTAACAGTGTTTAAGTGTTTTCAGACTGCTGGATGGTGCGACTGACCAATCAGAATCAAGTATTCCACAGAGCTGTGTAATATTCTGAGATAACAACCAGCTGGACGTACATTATCCCTTACTTATTAACGGCAACAACCAAAAAAAGGTTCACAGGATTATGAATGTGATGCACAGGCTTCATCTTGGTTTTTTTTTCTTCTTCTTCTTTTTTCTGTGCATATGTTGCTGATTGCTGATGTTTTTTTCACAAGCACAGTTGTCCATTAATTATGATCATTTGTATTTAGCCGCAAATATGAGATGTGAGCGGTCACGTGCTTAGACTACTGCCTACTGCGTTCACCGTAAAATGCATTTTTTATAATTATATTTTATATATAATATATAGTCTCTTACGAGTCTCCCTCTTTGTTCCTTACTACGAACGCTGTCACAATGATTTACTGAAAAGAACAGTTTGAAGTGCTCATAGAAATGAACATATGAACTCTTATACTGAAGCTGAAAGGTTCAGACACTACTAACCTACTATATAATAATTTAATAATTTGATACTCAATTTTCTAAGGCCTCTAAATGATCAAACTCTGCTGATAAACTTGTCACACAATCTCCTCCATGTTTTCTGTCGTCTGATTGATAGTTTAGAGTTTATCATCAAGTCAAAGCTCTTTTAGTGTAACTGTACAAGCGTCCAGCTTCAGCTGCTGCTTCTGGTGTCAGATCTTGAGTGATTTTGATCAAGTAAAGGTCAGAATAACTGCAGTAATATCTCCAGATGAACTCTTACTGGACTTTACTTGATTCTCCATCAATCATGTTTTAGAGTCTCAAATCTGATCCTCAGGATCTTTTGAGGAGCGTTTGTTTCCAGAAGCTTTACTTTCACTGTTCCTCAGCGGAGGAATGATCTTCACAAGCCTCCAGAACACCTCACATCTTCTGAGGAGACTTTATTTCATATCTCTTTGGCCAAGCATTCAAATAATGCATCTCATAATTTTGGACTGCAGTTATATCTGATCAAATGCACATTATTATTCTTTAGCTTTGGTTAAACTAATTATTTTTACTTGTTTGGAACAGCAGCTACACTAATTATGTCTCTATTTGTTTCTCTGTTTCTGCTGGATTTACATCCCGTGGTAACTAGGATTTACACAAGCTCCAGTCTGGATCCAGAACACCTGAGAAGAGATGATGCAACCCCTCAGAGGACCTCAGATGATGCTAACCCAGAGACAACATACAGAACTAACAAACTTTGCTATAAGTTTGATTGCATCATATAATAATTGCTGTAAATAGTGTTAACGTTAGCGTTTGATTACGTCTTTAATAGATTTTTCCATACATCTCTACCATTAACTAACAGTCATCACTGATAAGCTACTACTAAATATTGTAGAAACTTAATTTTCTGTAAAGTTGCTTTGCAATGATTTGTATCATGAAAAGCGCTATACAAATAAACTTGAATATCTTCTCTTGATTATCATTGGATTATATGTTTGGATCAAGACATATTGAAAATATATAGTGTTTTATGTCAGTATCTGCTGCACTGTTATAAAGATCCTAAAATATTTAATGGCCAAATAATGATGTTATGATGCTTCATTTTATATCAACATCTCAGTCAAATCCCTCAGTTTATAAAAGAAACACATGATTTGTTCATGTGCACAATAATATCATGGAAATCTCTCCCTCATTTACTAACAGAACAACATGACTATTTATTCAACAACAGTAAAATGTCATTTGTAATATCATGATGACTTAAATACATCTCTGCTATTATGAATACATTTTGTAATTCATTTGTCTGGTTCACTTTTTTTATTTCCATCGATGGAGGTCTGAAGTAAATGTGTTGAGAAGTTGGATGGTTTACATCACACCAAAAACAAGAACAAACATCTGGACACTGACTGGTTTTCTTCTGCAGGTAAATACAGTATGGTGAGGTGTGAGAGGAGCATGACTATAAGAGCTCAAAACCTCACGCACGTGACACAAACCAGAAGCAGTGGAAATTAATTATCCAGCGTGTCCTAACGCACGTTGAGTGCTCGACAGCACTTTCTGCATAAAACATGAAGCTATAAAGACTTGATCTTAACATCTGATCCTTTTAACACTTCCCATTGACAGAGTAAAGCTGGAGCTCTGCATTATGGCTTATGTAAGCGTGCTGTAAATGCTCCCGGTGCTTCAGTAATGTGCATGTTAACAGAGAGCAGCAGAAACACAAGCACTCAGTCACGCTCTGATTCCTCCAGACCTCCTCCAGACAGACCAGCATTCACTTCTGACGTACCACAGAACAATAATGGCCATCAAACTGTTTTGTGTGTTTATGCATACTTAATCAAAACTTGATCTTGAACAGATCATGTATTGACAATATGAGAGTCAAACATCTCTGTAAAGTCGATTCCAGCACATCCACAGACTCTCAGTAGGGTTTAGGTCAGGACACTGGTGACCAGTTCATACATGAAAATGATTCCTCACTGAACCACTCTTTCACAGTCTGAGCCTTATGAACCTTAGGACTGTCCTGCTCTAATATTACATGGGTACGTCTTCCAATGTGATTGTTTGTGAAATAGAAAGCTACACACTGCATCAGTTAGGGTTAAAAGAACATACAAGATGCCAGAAACAATCAATGATCCTGAGTATTTGCTTATTTAAATCTAAAAAGCAACTTTATTTTGGCCAGGCAGTGTGTTTGCAATTCTGAGAAACAGAGCACATGATCCTAGATTCATAATAACAGCCTCTTTCAGTATACTGTAACTGCTCTAAAAGAGCTTGAAACATGTTCATAGAGCCAGCGTGACTGAATCAGGAGGAGAATTTTCCTGGAAGGAATGAATGATTCTTCCCAGAACAGGACACGAGAGCCTTTCTCTGAGATCTCATACGTGTGACATTGATTCTTCTCTCCTAGCAGCCTCTCGTGAACGTCAATCTAAAACAAATCGATATCCAATTCTCCAGCGGAAGCCCGTCTGCTGCTCACAATCACAGAAAGGATACCTCAGTCATAGTTTGCAGTGTCTGTGTGTTTAGCTGTCACCAAATATTCAATACTGGGTGGGACAACAGTCATATCAAGCTACTAATAATCTAAACACTGTCCTGCTGACACGACTGACTGAACACAGTACACTGGGTCTTTATTTCAGCTGACAGTCGTTTAACACGACCTAGAGAAGAGCGGTCATCTGTGGTGTGTCGTACAGATGCATAAAAAAAATTTAGTGTTTTCTCTTGTGCTCAAGGCTGCATTTATTTCATATTTGATCAAAAATATAATGAAATATTTTTTTTTTAAGACAGCTGTTTTCTATGTGAATCTCTGTTGAAATGTAATTTATTTCTGTGATGCACAGCTGTATTTTCAGCATCATTACTCCAGTCTTCAGTGTCACATGATCTTCAGAAATCATTCTAATATGATGATTTACTGCTCAAGAAACATCTCTGATTATCATCAATGTTGAAAACAGTTGTGCTGCACAATATTTTTGTGGAAACCCTCATACATTATTTTTCAGGATTCACAGATGAATATAAAAAAAAACAGCACTTAATTGAAATATAAATATTTTGTTACTTTGTCTTTATGGTTGCTTTTACACAACTGAATGAGTCTTTGCTGAATAAAAGTATTTAAAAAACAATACTTTCAACATTAATGCATATATTGTATTATGACATAGATTCACATACTATGATAGTGTTTAACAGACACATAAAAGGACACAAACAAAAACACAGGCTCAGATTTGGTTAACACATGATTAGTCTTTAATACAAACGGAAAAAAAAAAAAAAAGAGACATGGCTAAATGCAAAAACAAAACATAAAAAACCTACTCTATCAAAGTCCAAGCTGAAGGCTTCAGGAAAAAGTCTTGATGATAAACACCACCCCATCAGGCTCATTCCTCCGTCTAAATAAGGCAGGCGCTGGAAGTTTGTGCTGGTTTTCAAACAGAATCAAAGCCTGGCACGTAAAACACAGCTCATGTGACATGATCTTCATACTGTGTGTCCTGAGCGCGGTCTGGAGACCAGCAGCGGTGCGTCCAGAGCTCACTGGGACACAGACAGAGGGATGCTGGGGGCCACGGGGGACGAGACGCTGCTGGACTGAGGGACGGAGGCTGCTGCCGCAGGCTCCATCTTACTGATGTGAGTGATGAAGCGCAGACGGAGACGCATCGCCGGCCTCAGAGAACAGATGATCCTCTCCACCTACACACACACACACACACACACACAGCATCATCCCACCAACCTTCACAATCACATTAGACAGAGATGAAGCAGAGCACGCGTCTGCTGGTCACGTGACGTTCATAGTGAATAATCATAACACACTGAATTATGTTTCTTCACACCTGCTTCATCTGTGGCTCTGTGCTGTTCACAAGTCTGGGGACGGTACATTTTGAAAAATGTTTTGAAAGAGGTCTCTTCTGTTTACGAGACTAAATTTATTTGATCAAAAATACAGTAAGAGTAAAAATTGTGAACTATTACTACAGTTAATAAAAAAACAGCTGTTTTCTGCGTAAATATCTGTTAAACTGTCATTTATTTCTGTGATGCACAGCTGATGATCTGCTGCTCAAGAAACATTTCTGATTATTATCAATGTTGATGTGTGATATGTGTTGATATGTGTTACTGCACAATATTTTTGTGGAAACTGAGATACATTTTATTTTTCAGGATTCACAGATGAACAGAAAGTTCAACAGAACAGCATTTATTTGAAACAGAAATCTTTTGTAACATTATAAATGTCTTTACAAGAAACATTTATGATTATTATCAGTGTTGAAAACAGTTGTGCTGCACGATATTTTTGTGGAAACCCTCATACATTATTTCTTTTGAATTAAAAAAAAGTTCAAAGTTTTAAAAAGATTTAAAACTTCTGAACGATGTATATATTTTTGATCATTTATGATGTAGACACTGGTGTGTGAGGAATAGTGTGAAGCTATCTGCCATATTTGTAGTTTATTTTTAACACGTTGTATTTGTGTTTGTAGTTCTGATTGAATGCATGCAGTGGGTTGTGGGTAATATTAGCTGTTATCGTGTGCACAGATTCTGATGGACTGAATTTCCACCAGAAACAGTAAACCATCCGCAACCCTTCTGGATACTCATTTCAACATACTATGATTTGGGACACACTAATTCTAACACCAAACACTACTGGGGGTGGACAGTATGTGAGCTGGAAGGCAGCATTAGTGTGGATTTAGCACAGCAGCGTGTGATCAGACAAGCGGAGAATCAGCTTTATTTCCTGTGACTGCTGATACTGAGCTGATAGAAACGGTTCTTCCCTGAGGGAGACACACACACAAACACCCAGATTCATCTTCATGCTGCTCAGCTGCACTTTCTGTGTTTTTAAGATGATAAAAGTTTTAAAAGACAGACTCATCAGCACTCTTTACTGTCCACAGAAACTGAACATGATTCCAGCTCCACAGAGAACGAGAGCCATGCAAAAACTAGATAACATCCAGTGACGCAAACCACTCAAGCTTGTCCAGTTTCACTGAATCATTCACCTAACTCATGTCATTCATAATACATATGTGACCCTGGAGCACTAAACCAGCCATAAGGGTCAATTCTTCGAAATTGAGATTTATACATTATCTGAAAGCTGAATAAATCATCTCTCCATTGATGTATGGTTTGTTAGGACAATATTTGGCTGAGATACAACTATTTGAAAATCTGGAATCTGAGGCCAACTTTACAAGAGATTCTAGTTCTTTTCCTATTATCTTTCTTTCTTTTCATTATTCCATTTAAATCCTTTATTTCTTTAATTCCCTTGAATAAAAGGACCAATCACAGGTTACACTATTTTAAAGTGACATTGTAAAAGTGTAATTAACAAATAAGCACTGAGTAATAATAATGAACTACATTTACTCACCACAGGGTTAGAGTTAGTGTTATTAATATTTACAGAGTTATTAATATAGTAAGTAGATGTAACATGTGATCGTCACTGTTACCCATTAGATTTGAGACCTGCTCCACCCTCAATGTTCAGGACATGCTTACAGCCGTGAATCCACAGAGTGTGTGTGTGTGTGTGTGTGTTACCTGGTCTTTGACGCTGTCTCCAGTAAACATGTATTTGATGTGGTACAGGAAGTCACAGATGGGGTCCATGTAGGCCAGGTGTTTACTGTGCTGGTCCACAGCCTGAAGCATCTCATAAAACGCCACTCCAATCTGAGAGAGGAGCGAACACACAGCTGTCACCATACACAGCTGATTCATTAATACAACTTATTCATTATCAGTTACACAGTCTGATCTGAAACCCTCGAAGGTTTGACTCATGAATATTAATCAGTTCACTCTTCAGATCTGTGCTCATCTAACTGAGCGCGGAAACACTGAAATCACAAAAACTGATGGCCAAACTCACATTCCATTAAACCTGACATAAATGCTATCAAAAACATCATAATTGTGTAACTATGCGCAAACTGACATTATTAAGTACTATTTCAGAAAACAAAATAAATCCAAACAAAGCCACATCAGAACCACTGCATGTCTCTGAGCATCGCACTGGTGTTAAAGCAAATCAGTTGAGTGAAGGATTCAGTGACACACTCAGAAAAACAGTCACTTTCTTAGCTCCTAAATGAATCATTCATCCATTTGAATGAAATGGTTGAATGATTCAACGACTCATTCACTGAGAATCTGACTTGTCGCCACCTATTGGCATTTTAGTTTCATATATGTTAAACATGATTTAATTTTTTCCCACGCATTTATACTTCTGTATTAATTTTTTTGTTGTTGTTGTTGTTGAATATTAAACTCATAGCAGTACTTATTGTAATAGCAGAGTAAATGCATTCATGGCATCTTTGAGCAGCATCTTTGCGTTAGACTTTAACATTCGCAAAAATTCTGTCATAATCATTATTAACCATCATTTTAATTTTCATATTTTAATTATAATAACACATTTAATTGCTTTTATTTTTGCTCACATTTTCATTTTTAATAATGAACCTACACGACAAGCACATAGCCTTATTTATGATGAGAACAGATGAACAGAGACTGTGTCGTCTGTTTTGTTGTTTTTTACATGTTAGTAGAATGATGAATATACGCGGCTGTTGAATTGACTTATTTTTGGTAGGATTTACTAGGCACTCCAGTTTACTAGATGCTCATTCATACTAATACAAGTGGTCCAGCTCAGCTACACAGTCTCTGATATTAATTGTTGGTTTTGTTGGGGGTGGTAGGGGAGAGCAATATTAGTGGTTTTGATGTGTCATTGGAGTAGTATTCAGAAACCCTCCTCTACTGCCACTCCTGAAAACTGGTATTTGTTCATTTGTTTTTGAGTGTCCTGAAATGTGGTATTTGTTTGTTTTTTTTTTTGATGGCAGCTCAAATGTAGTTGTTTTTTTACTTGTCTGCAGTTGTGTCAATTGGCTGCATTTCTAGATGTATTTAGTGGTTAAACTGGCAACAGATGTATTTGTTCATTTGTTTTGGTGATGGTGGCTAAAGTTGTTTCATTTCGTGTTTACCAAAGCAGAGTGTTCGGTGATGGAGAGAGAGCATAAGAAGCTTGAGGGTTTAGGAGCTCAGCATGAACCACTCGCCTCGGCTGAAGCACTCTCTAAATGTGTGTGTGAGCTGCTTCAGAGGCTTTTTCTAATCAAGTCAGCTCCCTCTCTCATGAGGCTCTGCTTTGAAGAGTCAAGGTGAGTGTGACTGTGAAATGGGCAGGTGTGTGTGTGTGTGTGTGTGTGTGTGTGTGTGAGCATCTCTACCTCCAGCATGCATCTACGGTCATCTCGTCCTATCCTGCCTGGAAGCGCTGCAGAAAAAGGGACCCCACCAGGGTGATTACACGTACAGCAGCTGGAACTCCGTCCTTCAACGATGGGCATTCAGCTCTTCACGATGGGCTTCAGCACCTCCGAGAGGAACCTGACACACACACACACACACACACACACACACACACACACACACACACACAGAGACACACACCCCAAGTGAAAACCATGGTGAAATCTCTGCAACGTCAAAATGAAGACACCAATGATCAATCTATATTAATAATATTAATATTAAATGACCTATATGTGAATGGCTTTTGTTGGTTTATTGAGGAAGTGTTGTAGTTTTTTTTTGAATGGATAGTGATTAATTCTTTTTTATTTGACCCTCTAACTAACTAATATTCATTTACTAACTGCTTGTTTTCTTTAAAAACACTAGCTTCTCTATTCTTTTTGTACAAACCCGATTCCAAAAAAGTTGGGACACTGTACAAATTGTGAATTAAAACAGAATGCAATGATGTGGAAGTTTCAAATTTCAGTATTTTATTCAGAATACAACATAGGTGACATATCAAATGTTTAAGCTGAGAAAATGTATCACTGATTTTAAATTTCATGGCGTCAACACATCTCAAAAAATGAGTTGGGACAAGGCCATGTTTTTACCACTGTGTGGCATCCCTCTTCTTTTTATAACAGTCTGCAAACGTCTGGGGAACTGAGGAGACAAGTTGCTCAAGTTTAGGAATAGGAATGTTGTCCCCATTCTTGTCTAATACAGGCTTCTAGTTGCTTAACTGTCTTAGGTCTTCTTTGTCACATCTTCCTCTTTATGATGAGCCAAATGTTTTCTATGGTGAAAGATCTGGACTGCAGGCTGGCCATTTCAGTACCCGGATCCTTCTTCTACGCAGCCATGATGTTGTGATTGATGCAGGAATGTGGTCTGGCATTGTCATGTTGGAAAATGCAAGGTCTTCCCTGAAAGAGACGACGTCTGGATGGGAGCATATGTTGTTCTAGAACTTGGATATATCTTTCAGCATTGATGATGCCTTACCAGATGTGTACGGTGGATTGTGTTCACCGACAATGTCTTCTGGAAGTATTCCTGAGCCCATGTTGTGATTTCCATTACAGTAGCATTCGTGTATGTGATGCAGTGCCGTCTAAGGGCCCGAAGATCACGGGCATCCAGTATGGTTTTCCGGCCTTGACCCTTAGGCACAGAGATTGTTTCAGATTCTCTGAATCTTTGCGTCAATATTATGCACTGGTAGATGATGACAAACTTCAAACTCTTTGCAATTTTTCTCTGAGAAACTCCTTTCTGATATTGCTTCACTATTTTGGGGGAATTGGTGATCCTCTGCCCATCTTGACTTCTGGGAGACACTGCCACTCTGAGAGGCTCTTTTTATACCCAATCATGTTGGCAATAGACCTAATAAGTTGTAAATTGGTCCTCCAGCTGTTCCTTATATGTACATTTAACTTTTCCGGCCTCTTATTGCTACCTGTCCCAACTTTTTTGGAATGTGAAGCTCTCATGAAATCCAATATGAGCCAATATTTGGCATGACATTTCAAATTGTCTCACTTTTAACATTTGATATGTTATCTATATTCTATTGTGAATGAAATATAAGTTTATGAGATTTGTAAAGTATTCCCTTCCTTTTTTACTCACAATTTGTACAGTGTCCCAACTTTTTTGGAATCGGGTTTGTATTCTATTTTATTTTTATTTTTTTTTACAATTAAGAACAAGCTAAAAAAAGCCTTGTTAGGTGTACTGCGTTAAGCTAACTGAGACTTGTTATAGCACTTGTGTATCATCGCTCTTTTGTTGATTTTGACTGTTTCTATTTTCCACATTTGTAAGTCGCTTTAGATAAAAGCATCTGCTAAATGACTAAATGTAATTATGTTTTGAATGTGTATTGGTGTGTTTTGGTGTAGTTTTTTTAAAGCTTTTGAAGTATTTGTGTCTGTGTGATGTGTGTCTGTTAAGATCTGTTTGAAGTGGTTGTGATTAGTGACATCATGAGCGATCTGCCCTGAGCTCAACCAATCACTGAACCCATTTTAATGACATTTTTGAACTCGTCAACTTGAAACCCAGTGACCTTCTGTTATTGATCACGTGAGGACCGGAGCTTCATGAGTCATGAGTGCAGTTTCACTCTCCTACACGTTCAAACGCTGAACACTGGAACTCAAATGAGCACATGACAGTGTTCAGCAGATTGTGTTGAGCACGTCTCGTTCACATGAGCTGCAGAGGTTTGGGTGTTTCATCAGACGTGTGCTGATAGACGGAGTGTGTCATCAGACGTGTGCTGATAGACGGAGTGTGTCAGATGCTCACAGCTCCTGCAGGATCCACTCAACGAGAAGGAAAAAGGACAAAAAAAACATAACAAAAAAAACACAACTACAAAAAACACAAGACAAAAGCTCCTGCAGGATCCCATTTCGTCACCGAGTGCTCAGAGGGGTGGGTTGATAGAAGGTGTTTGTGGGTTGATTAGTGATCGTGTGGTATACACTGGTCACATGGTGATGATCCCATCACACAGACACAGCAAAACAAACAGAGCATGTGACTGCTGCATGAGGAATGACGCCTCACGGCACAAACACACACACACACACACACACACACACACACACACACACACACACACACACACACACACACACAGCAACACACGAGACACACACACACAGCCACACACAGAAACCACACACACAGCAAACACAGAGACACACACACAGAGACACACACACACAACACACACACACACAGACACTGAGCACAAACAGCACACACACACAGACACACAAAACCACCACACAAACAAACACAACACAGACACACAAAGACAACACACACACACACAGACACACACACACACACAAACACACAAAACAAACACACACACACACACACACAGAAACACACACCACACAGCACACAACACAACACCACACACACAGAGACCACACGCACACACAGACCCCCCACACACACACACACACACACACACACAACACACACACAGACACACACAGACACACCAAACACACACACAGACCACAGCACACACAAAGGACACACACACACAAACACACAAAAACACACACACACAAAACACACACACACACAAGACAAAACACACACACACCCAAACATGTCACCAGAGACACACACACACACACAGACACACACAGACACACACACAGACACACACAGACAAACACACACAGACACACACACACAAACACACACAGACACACACACACACACACACACACACACACACACACACACACACACACAGGACAGACACACACCAGACACACACACACACATACACAGACGACACACACACAAACACACACACAAGAGACACACAAAAAACAAAACACACACACAGACAAACACACAGGACACACACACACAACAACACACACACACAAACACACACACACCACAACGAAAAAAACACACACACACACACACAGCCAACACACACAAACACACAGACACACACAAACACACACACACAGACACACACACACACACACACACACAGAGACAAACACAGAGACACACACACACAGACACACACACACACACACAGACACAGACACACACACACACACACACACACACACACACACACACTCACTCACTCACTCACTCACACTCGGGCTGCAACAAACGATTATTTAGATAATCGATTAATCTAACGATTACTAGTATGCTTAATTGTCGATTATTCCACTGATTAATCAGTAGACTTTGATTATTCAGCTTTTGGAATTAGTTAAAATACTGAGTTATACATACTGTAACAAATAAATAAAGGTAATTACTTCAGCTTTTGAAAATCATTATGTAATTACAATTATTATAGAATGAATTTATACAAACAAATGTATTTGGCACAAAATGAGATGACAGACAGATAAACTCTCATTCTCCATTTAGTTAGCCATATGAAAAACTCACTGAATGACATCATTCTGCCTGACATCTCCTTCTGTAAGTCACATGGATACGAAACAAAATAGAGTTAAGTGATGAGAGGCTTTATTTTTGGATAAACTATTTTATCCACTATATTTTTTTTTTTTTTGGATAAAAATCTCTCTTAAAATACCTTATAGGGTTTTGATAATCAAAACAGCCCTGCGCTAGATCAAGTCTCTGCAAACCAAACTATCACTTTAATTAAATCATACCCCCCCCGCCACTAATAAAAATATTGTATCATTAGCTAGCTTCACACTGGAGAGCTGCTTTATAACAGAAAATCAGGTTGTAATTCTAACTGAAAGCGACACTGACTCTGGTTTTTCATGTTTAATACGGTAAAGCTGCTTGATTTAAGACTATTGCATAAAGTACTAATGTTATATAAATAAACGTGACATGACTTCACTGGAGTACTGAACTGCAGAGCTCGTGCAAACATCCCCATCGCTGTCATCAGATGTGTTTTAGACTGATGCTTTCACACTGCGGTCAGTTTTTGTTGTGTTTATTTTGTTATTGAGAGGAAAGAGCACAGCATATGTTCACATAATCATCCAAACACCGCTCAGCAGCCTCAGGTCTTCTTCTCTTGAATTACATCAGGACGGGTGAATTACAGTCTTGCGCTACAGTGCCACACTGGTCAAACCACATTATTGCAGACACTTACATTAGGTCATATGAGATAAAACGACTACTCGACAACAAATTTTTTTTTTTTTTTGTTGACGTTGTCGATAATGTCGACTAATCGTTTCAGCCTTTACACACTCTCCATCACTCACTCACATTTTAATTTTTCTGGACTTTTTTCATGGTTGAATTAAATTGTATCAATCAAAAGCATGTCTAATAAAAACCATGAAACTTCTACAATTCAACATAAATGTTTTTTTTTTTTTAAAGTTGAACAAAAATTACATGTTTAGGGCCCCATGAAATGTTCTATTTTTTTCTCACCTTATGTTTTTTTGTCATCAAATCCTTGGTTTTATCATGTCTAATTATTTGAATGCATAAAAAAGCTTTGATTTATATTAGATGAATATTTTTTTTCTTTCAAAATTCTGTTTTCAATCAAATGAAGGCATGCTACATTAATTTATCTTTTAATTAATGAAAATTAAACATTATATGTTTATACTATGTAATTATTCCTTAAAAAATAAGGTGGTAATAATTTTAGTAGTAGTAGTATTACATACATTCTATAGAACATTCGTAATGTATTTCTTGCACAATGTCTTCAAGTTAAACTGAACTTTTATTTTGACAGGCTGCCGTAAATACCTTTCATTTTCTGTATGTATATGATATGATGCTAACTGTTAGTTTTACTCATGAAACAGAGCAGTTCTGGAGATGTTCATGTGTTTATGTCCTTATTCAGGCAGACGCTGAAATCACTAAGCCTCAGGCATGCTTCAGTATGTGTGTAATGAACGAAACCGCGCGTCCGTGTCATTCATACACAGACACAGAACGTGCAGGATTCATATTTAAATAATATTTTTACCTACACAAAAGATGTTACGAAATCCATCTTTTTCCAATCATTCTGTCCAGCCATCCAGCTTCACTGTGGCACAAAACTGACCATCATTCAAAAACTCTACCTATTACTAAAGTAAAATGCATTGTGAACAACTAATGAAGAGTCAGTGCATGCACAGGCAGCATTCTGTTATAGCTGATAAACACACAGACTCGAGCACAGAAGCGTGTTCATACTCAATCTGAGCCGTCTCTGAATGTGATGTGTTGTGTTGGGATGGAGAGCGCGTGGAGGCAGCAGGTGAACTGATCTCAGCTCCTCACTGACTCATCCTCACACACACACACACACACACACACACAGCTGCAGCTCACAGCTACTCACGACTGACTCACTCACTCAACCACAACATTTATCCATTTATCAGGGGATCTGCGAGGGGTTTACAATCAAAGTTTAGGCTTTTTAAGTTCTGCACTAATAAAATTACTACTGTTTGTCCATTCAGAACAAACCCATACAATCTCAAATCTCAGATTCTTTTACTTGATTAAACAGACTGTGGCACAAATTCATATTTGAGGACATATTTGACCTCAGCAAAACAGGGTAACTGCAAGAGCACATTCAATATGCACTAAAATTGGATTATGTACCAATTTATCATTACATACAAAATATGGGTCAAGCAATATTAGATTTTAATAATATTAGATCAGAAATTCTGTCATTAATTACCCTCTCTCATGTCGTTCCAAACCTTCAGAACACAAAATAAGATATTCTTGATGAAATCCGAGAGCTCTCTGACCCTCCATAGACAGCAAGGATCCTAACACGATCAAGGCTCAGAAAGGTAGCAAGAACATCAACAAAATAGTCCTTGTATCATTAGTGGTTCAACCGTAATTTTACGAAGCTATGAGAACACTTTTTGTGCACAAAAAAAAAAACTAAAATAACCAACTTTATTCAACAATTCGTCTCCTCTGCATCACTCTGTAGTGCCATTTTAGAGAGTATCACGACGCATGCGTGTTCTACATCAACAGCATGTGTTATATACATATGAGGACAGCGTGCACATACTGTGCATTATTGTTGCTCCTCTCTTTCTGAAACACGTTGATTTTTACAAAACTCATCGTACTGAAAAGCGAGGTGTGCTCTGATTGGCCAGTGCGTTGTGATTGGCCGAATGCCTCAAGAGTGTGACGGAAATGTTACACCCCTTAACATATTTGGAAACACACAGCGTCTCCACGGCAACAATATTACTGCATAAAAGTTACCCCTTCTTTGCGTGAACATCTGGGCGGTGTTATGCAAATCTTCCCACACAGTGATGTAGAGATGTGGGGGTGTGTTTAAACTAAGTGTGTGGACAAGACTTAACTTTTATAAAGAATATCTCTTTGGATTTAAGACTTTAGTCTTTGCAACTTTACAGATCTTTTATATACACCAACAGCTTGTAACACTCCAAAGACAAAGGAAAACTTGAAATTGCATCATACGACCCTTTTAAACTGAGCTCAAGGCTTTTTAAGGATCCGCAGGGAGCCTGGGTATTGGTCAGGACTGTAATGTCTGTGCATCCTAACAATACAGTTTAATAACTGTTTACGGCCCGTAATGTCTCTCTGGCCCACCGGTTCAGTGTGCAGGGTGTCTTTGAGACGGGGTGAGGTCTTACTTGGGTATGAGGGACAGCTGTCCGATGCTGGAGTGATGCCAGACGGCGTGAGCCAGCGCCAGAATATAGCTGCAGTGCATCTCTGAGTACGAGCGGTGACAGGCGGTGAAGTCCAGCAGCTGGAACGGGTAACCCACCCACTCCGTCTCCGAACTCAGAACCGCACTGCTGATCACACTCACGATACGGTCGTGAAGCACGATCCAGTACGGCTCCTGACAGAGAGAGAGAGACGAGCACGAGAAAATGACTTTCTGAGTTCAAATCATCTGTCCATTAGGGCTCCCAAGACAGTGACTACAACACCGTCAGGGATTGTACATGAAGCAGGGTTATTACAGTTAACTAAAAGTAAAGTGGTTAAAAAATATATATAACTTGAAATAAAATAAATGCTAACTTATTTTAATTTAGCTATTTGCCAAGGAAACATTTATCATTTTCATTTACAGTAGTTTAACTCGATTATACAAATGATTAAAAACTACATATAAACAATATATAAACATTTTTTATAAAAAAAAAGAAAAAAAAGAAAAAGCACATAACAAAATTGCTAAATTTAAAATAAAACTAGAAAATACAAAAATGAAAACTAATTTAATTAATAAAAACTGAAACAGTATTTCAGTGATACTAAAATAACACTGCTACAAACTTGACAGTTACTGTCTCAAATGCTGAATGTAACCCTAGCAGTCGAATGACATCATGAAGCACTAGTGCTCACTGCTGTACGAGAGCAAGAGTAAATGAATGAACGGTGTGCGTACAGGCAGGGCTGTGATGACCAGGCCGATAGCATTCATCCACGCCGTGATGTTCTCCCGAGGAACCAGCGGCTGACTGCAAAACACACATTCATCATTCATCACTCAGCGCTCACAGGACTCTAACACAGGAACCAGTATAGCCCTGTTCGGACAGGACGAGCTGCACTGGGGCTCGTAAGAGAAATTTGTGCTTCACAAGCCCTATTCGGACGGTAACTGTTTCTCGGGGGACGCAAGTGATTCTCACCATTTACAGGTGGTAGTCTGTGATTAAACTGCCGTCTGAATCCACATCTCTGAGTTTACGAGAAGAAATCGATTCAAAATTCAGTGTTTAAACCCTTCTTCTGCTCTCCGGAAAACAATACGGTACTCTTTTTTGGGTTCTTTTGTGTGTTGTGCAGGGCTACTTCTTCTCCACCACAGCCGAATGTGAATAACTGTACTGTACACAATGCAATGCATCTCTGCAGCGTCCAGATGTCCAAAACAGACCCTCCCTCCTCTGTCATAAACATGGAGATGTTTTTTATCCCGTTCGAATCGATACTAGAAAAACACAGACGTCAGGTGAAAGGAATCGAACTCAAACGTAGTTCAGAAAACTAGTCCTGTCCAAATAGGGCTTATGTCTGTGCGTCTCCTGACACAGCTCTCACAGGCATGAACTCTGACCTCTTGAGCACGACATTGAGCAGAGCGTTGCCCACGTCTTTCCCCGGCACGGCCAGAGCCATCAGCTCCACACAGGTGACGTGCAGCGCGTGTGCGGCCGGGTTTGGAAACTCGTTAAACCTCCAGTCACAGTTGGGGAACGGCCCTGGAGATTTACCGGCCATGGGTAGCACCAGTTAAGGAAGCGTTTCCTGACTCTTCTCTCGCCACATTCAACACGAGACAACCTCCACTGAGTGAATTTTGACACTTTTGCAAGACTCTTTAAACTAGGAGTTCAGCTCCAGCCCTGATCAAACTCACCTGGCTGCCTGTAACGTTCTAGTAATCCTCGATTAGCTGGTTCTGTTTGATCGGGGTCGGAGCTAAACTCTGGAGGACTTAGGAATTACAATACAGATATTAAGATATCGTCATAATCTCATTGCTTTCAGACATCAAACCACAGAGGGTTTATTTTAGCAGAAAATGAAATGGAGGCTATTTTGCTGACAAAAGATTTATAAGCGATTCTCGTTACAATTTTGTCAAGATGGTTGGAGCGTGTTTCATTTCAGAATGCATGTTAAATGTCACAGCATTTAGTGTGAACCGAGCCATGATCATGAGCTGCTCCCGTGTAAAAGAACACAGTACCATGTTTCACTATGAACACGCTCTCACTCTCTCTCTATATATATATAATTAAATTGCCCCATTTGTGTTCTCATAATCATGCATAGTTAAAATCTATAAACAGAAGTTTTGTTTCCTATACTAAGCAATGCATAATTTGCTTTTTGATAGTTTAAAAGGGTCATGAACTGAGAAACCAAAATTCCCTTGATCTTTTGACATGTGAGAGGTCACGGAGCTATAAAAACATCCTGTAAGTTTCAGAACTCAAAACTTTGTTGTTAGTCTAAAAACAGCTTATACTGAAGGCAGTGTGCCAAACAACAGCTTGTGGAATGTACGACTCTATGATGTAATAGTGTGGATAAGCACTGTCTACACAGATCATCACCGCCTGCTTCTACATCGCTCTGTTTAGCCCCACCCACCGTTTATACACTGCTGCCTGTTTAGCCCCGCCCACTGGTCCGATGTCACTGCCTGTTTAGCCCCACCCACCATTTATGCATCACTGTCTGTTAAGCCCCGCCCACTGGTCCTACATCGCTGCCTGTTTAGCACCACCCAGCATTTCTACATCGCTGCCTGCCACACAAGTGTGAGTAACTGTATTACGCTATCACTATTGCTTCGTCTAGTAAACAAATCGTTTGATATGTACTGAGTATTTATGCGTTTTTAAACTAAATCACAGCAGCGTCTATCTGTGAAGGATATAGACGGTCACAGCTGTACACAGCTCTTAGCCAATCATAACAGGGGGTGTTTACTTCTGAGTCTACAGTCCTCCACGTCTATTCAAACAGTGTTCTGATGAGGGGTTAAAACAGGACAGAAAATAGCCTATTACTTCTAAATTATGATGTTCTTTTATGTAAAAGTCTTGATAACGTTATAAGTGGACCTCAGAGAACAGTAAAAAATAAAACAGAGGCAGTTCATGACCCCTTTCATGCCATTTTGTGACCCTCACGCAGTCAGCATGCCCTAATGTGACAGCGCTGGCTGTGGTTGCTCAGTAAAGGATATTATCCACGAGCCGCCCGATGAGTTTGCAGTAGTACGTGTCGTCGGGGATCCAGACGCTGTCTTCCCGGGGGTTCATGCCACACTTCAGGTAGGTCTCGCTGAGACACCAGCCAGGCGTGCGGTTGTCTTTGAGCGAGCTCATGATGGCGTGCACCAGCTTCCTCTTCAGGTTGGTGCGATCTCGCAGGTGTCTCTCGTAATAGTGCAGCGTGTTGTACAGGTACGTCACCGGACGATCTGCACATAGACAGTTTTAGGATAACAGTAAAAAGTTTGATTAGTTTAATATCTACACTATCAGTCAAAGTTTTTGAACAGTAATATTTTTAATGTTTTTTAAAGAAGTCTCTTCTGCTCACCAAGCCTGTGTTTATTTGATCTAAAATACAGCAAAAATAGTATTATTAATAGTAATATTTTTACTATTTAAAATAAGTGCTTTCTATTTGAATATATTTTAAAACATAATTTATTCCTGTGATTTCAAAGCTGAATTTTTAGCATCTTTACTCCAGTCACATGATCCTTCATTTACTATTATTATTATGTTGAAAACAGTGGAGCAGAATTTTAAGGATTTTTTCAGGTTTGAATAGAAAGTCCAGAAGAACAGCATTTATCTGAAATAGAAATCTTTTGTAACATTATAAATGTCTGTATCATCACCTCTGATCAATTTAATGCATCCTTGCTAAATAAAAGTATTAATTTCTGTAATTTCCTTTTTGGTATAGTGTATAATGTTACAAAAGCTTTTTATTTCAGATAAATGCTGATCTTTGGATCTTTCTATTCAGAGGAATAGAATCAAAGAATCTTGAAAAAAATTTACTCAACTGTTTTAAATATTGATAATGATAATAATAAAAATGTTTCTTGAACAGCAATCATCATATTAGAATGATTTCTGAAGATCATGTGACGCTGAAGACTGGAGTAATGATGCTGAAAATACAGCTGCACATCACAGAAATAAATTACAGTTTAACCTATATTCCAATAGAAAGCAGTTATTGTAAATAGTAAAAATATTTCACAATATTACTGCTTTATGCAGGCTTGATGAGCAAAAGAGACTTCTTTAAAAAACCTTACAAATCTTACTGTTCAAAAACTTTTGACTGGTAGTGTGAATAATAACTGCTTCACTGAAACTTTTAATTCCCTGAATACAAACCAGCGCCCATCATGACCCTCACCATGGAACTTGTAGAGCCCCCCCAGGTGATCGAGCAGCGTCTCCAGAGACTTGGACACAGGCAGCAGCTCCAGGAAGCGATGGATGACGATGTCGAACACAGGAAGGAAGCGCAGACACACGTTACCGAAGTAGATGGGCAGGTACTGTAAGGGCTGCTGAATGGGAGGGTTGACCTGCTCTGCCAGACCTTCGAAGTACAGCTTCTCTGGATACTTCTGCAGGGGACACAGCGAAGGAGCTCAGTACTACCACAACCACCATCCCAGGATAATACTCAGAGATTGATATTACATGTTTACATGGCCAGTGAGGTCTTTCTCATGCGTCAAGTACATGTGAGCTTCCGTTTACCATATTTGATGAGCTCTATGTATGTGTGTTGATCGATGTTTAGGTGTCAATAAATGCATTTATTAAGTTAAAAAAATACTTCACTCAAAAAGGATATTTAATAAAGGATAAATAAAAAATAAAAAAATGAAAATTTGCCAAACATTTATTCACGCTCTGATCATCCCAGATGTAGATGAGTGTGTTTCTTCATCAGGTTTGTAGAAATGTAGCACTGCATCAGTGTCTCAGCAATGGATGCTCTGCAGTGAATGGGTGCCGTCAGAATGAGAGTCCAAACAGCTGATAAAAACAAATCCATAATTATTTTTAACTAAAATACGTAGCGGCGTCTTACTAGGGGCGAGACACGGGCTGATGACATCATCGTTTCAGAAAATATACGGATTCGCTGTCCACACGAAAATGCATGGGCATTTAATCATCTTTTGTCTTCTCCAGATGTTAACTGATGGACTGGAGTGCTGTGGATTACTTGTGGATTATTGTGATGTTTTTATCAGCTGTTTTGAATAGGGGTTTGGGGATTATATTTGTGGTGTGTTATAGGTGTTGATATTAAGCATTTTTATTGTTATCGGCATCGGCCATTTCCAAAACCGATTTGCCGATAAAACCATTTTATTTTGAAATGCGCGATCTGGCACTGATCCAGACACACCTCAGTCAGAGCGCACCGCTCTGTGGCCTAGGACTAAGCCCCGCCTATCGTCCGTCTGATTTGTGGGAGTCACGAGCCTGGCCAATCAAATACGGCTGGCGCGGCTGGAAATGTTCCGCTCTCACACCGAAAGCACAGGAGCTGCTTCAGTGATGATCATCACACATCAATAAGTTATCTCTCGAAGGTAAGAATGCAGTAAACGTTTCCTGAAGTTGCAATAAATCACTACATTGAAGTTGCAAAACACCTATAATCGATTTATGATGACAAGCCCCGTTCAGTTATTATACCGTGAATTCCCGGTCAATGTCCGTCATTGCAGTGATATGCTTTAACGGATCATCACATCATTGCTGAGATAGTGAAACTAAAACCTACTTCTCTCACCATTCGGCCAATTTAACGTTATATTGTGAATATATTAGCAACACGAATGAATTCATTCACGTCTGCTGCGGTTTTTTTTTTTTTTTGTGTGTGTTGTTCACATAGCTTCACTGAACAGCGTCCGGTCCCTTAGGGCTCTTAGTCAAATAAATTGCGCATATTTGGAGAAATGTTGCTTTATTCTAACATGATTGCAAAATAATTTATCATACAGATTCAGAATTACCATTATGCAATTTTGAAGAGCTGAAAGGGCATCAAGCACGGGCTCTGACGCCCCTGACGCGACGCGAGCTCCCTATTCCTGATTTAGTTATCTCCACGGCCCGCGCTCTCTCATTTCACTTATAACCAGGGTGCGGTTTGCCGGGGGGGATGGGGGGATTTCCCCCTTCTGGTCTATGCATCCCTGCCTCTGCTGAATAACATTTAACATCATGCAAACCCGCTCTGACGTCCAGATCTGAATCAAATGATTCGCGATACGCGATCCGATTGAAGCGCATCGAAACAGTGAATCATTTTGCGACGCAATGGTTTTAACTGAATCGGAGTTTCAAAAAAAAGCTCCGTTGTGTTCTTTGCTCGCTTTGTTCGATGTAATTTGTTGTTTTGAATAACCGTGGACATTAAATCATTACAATGAACAGGCCTAACGTAGGCTTACAATGTTTTTTATTAAACTGAGATCACACTAATACAATTTCCGTCGTATTAAAAACATTTCATAAAAGTTTTTCAAAAGCATCCCCCCTTTGTTTAGTTTCACAAATGGCACCCTGCTAATAACCCTATGCTAATAAGGTTAAATTGTCAATAATGTCACATTGCACGTTTCTGGATGACGCTGTCCTGTATACTTCCTAGTTTGTATCGCCGTGATAAACAGTCAAACAAACATTTTTACACATCAAAAATAAAAATAAAACACTATTACAATATGGGTTGTGTGTGATTTTAATGCAATTCTGGGTTGCAATAAAATGCTAAATATAACACACACACCCACACACACACACACACACACATATATATATAGAGAGAGAGAGAGAGAGAGAGAGAGATTACATTTATTTTCCATTATTTGTTCATTTGTTGCTGTTTAAATTTGCTTTAAGTTTTACTTTGTTTATAGGATGCTGCTGATGGATGCAAGTTTTACTTAGTTTACAGAATGCGGCTGATGGATGCTCCCAGCACTTTTTATGTTTGTTGTTATTATTAATATTAATGTTGTTATTATGAACAGTTCTCAGAATTAAAGATGTGTTAAAATAATTTAAAGAGAGTCTTTGTCAGAGGCCTTTTTATTCTTAATTTTGACATTAATTTTCATTTTTACACAAAGACACATATCGGTTCAAAATATCGGTTATCGGTCTCCTTGATCTGTAATAATCGGTATCGGCATCGGCCCTGAAAAATGCATATCGGTCGATCCCTAGTTTGGACTCTCATTCTGACGGCACCCATTCACTGCAGAGCATCCACTGATGAGACACTGATCTATTCCTTTAAATTTGTTCATCATATAAAGTGATCACGTCACAAGTCCTGGATTAAACCACTCGATTCTTATGAATTACTTTTCATAAGTCTTCGAAGAATCAAAGTTTTGGTTGAGCAGACTTGGAATGGAACAACAGAAATCTCTCAGGTTTCATTAAAAATACTCTTAACATGAATGAAACTCATACAGGTTTGGAATGAGTAAATATGAACAGATTTTTCATTTCTGGAGACTTCAACAGTTTTGTATATTTCAGTCTTGGCCCAGTAGGGAGCAAATATTGAGGTCTTGCACTCATAAACATCAAGAACCCGGTGCTCTTCTAAACTCACGTGTTGTCTTTGATCTTGGATTGAACATCATGGTCGGGTCAAACTGTGCGCTGAATGATGTTGTTTGCCATTCAGCACAAATACTCAAGAGATGAAATGTCAAGGCAATCTGGGGTCAATCTCTCCTTGAAATGCCACAGAGAAGTGAAGATGGGAGGGGGATAATAACTGTGTGCTTATGACATTTCAGACAGCCATCAAGCTTGATATGCAGCCGAATATCTTGAACTGAGATGGTTTTCTGTTTCATATCTAAAGGTCAAGAATAGTTTTATACACAAACCCATAACTAATGTACATCTGTGAGAGGACGGCTGCTGAATCGTACGCAGTGTCTGGGGTGTGTCTGCTCAGGTCATTTCATTATTTATTTACCTTGGCAAGGCACTTAAGAACAAATGTGCATTTACACAGCTTAAGGTCTGAGAGCGAAGAGCATTAAGAACAGTAAATCAAGCACAGCAGTCAGATAAAAAGACATTAAATGACTGGAAAGAGATGCCTGTTACACAGCTGCAACAACAAGTGTTCACCGGATTAGTGAAGGTTTGTGAGCTATATGCCATCAAATCTTCAGCAGATATTCAGAGTTTTGTTAGATACTCTTGGTTAGTAAATGTGACATCTGTTGACGTGACTGGGTTGACGAATGAATTTGGCTCTGTGGGCTGGGGTTTGCACTGATCTGGGGAACAACCCTGTGTTGTTAGCGTGTAGCAGGCTGTGTGTGTGTGTGTGTGTGTGTTACCTTGTGGTAGGTCATGTGTTTGGTGTGCCAGTCGCTCTGCAGCCAGTGTTCGGGAGCGTTCTCCTTCACGAAATCACCGACGCGGTTGCGGAAGTCGTTGGGTTTGAGGAGGAGGAGCTGGATGATGAAGTAGCAGACCTGAGCCTCGTTCCCCTCGTGACTCCTCATCGCCTGCATGAACACACACAAGCTTCAGTGCATTTGTCTGGAAACGTTTGTTCAGTGTAGCGTGTTGAGACAGCAGAACTCTCAGGAAATGGAAACAGGGGCCAGTTGTTCAAAAGTTTGGATTTTGGCCATCGGATTGGATCAAATCTTGAAAATGTGTTGTTCAAAAGAAAAAAAAAAAATTCTGAATTCAGATTAGATCATGAAATCCAATCTTGGTTTTGATCTGGATTAAATCCTCAGTTTGTGTTGTTCAAAATGTTTTAGTAAAATTGGGATACTATTAATAAAAAAAATTATTCTGATCCCAACAGAAGAGTGGATTACAGGAACAAAAATGCAATAAAACTTTAAAACTGGTCTAAAAAAATACATTTGTAACATGTAAATATCCCCAAATATTATATTTAATTTAAAGTTTTGTTTGTTTTTTAATCACTGATAGTAAACTACATTGGCACAATCATCAGAGATGGAGTCAGAAGTAGTTATGTGTGTAAATGCAATGCAAAGCAACCCGTCAGCATGTCCCTTTAGGCGCTCCGTAGACCACTAGTAATCCAGATCTGGAAATCTGAAGAAGTGTTTCTGGATCACTGTTCAAATCCACTCCAATTTTGCTTTGGCACAAAAGTAAGATGGGTTACGTGATCCTGGATCGCAAAACATGGGATTTCCAAATCCAGATTAAACCTTTTGAACAGCTGGCCCCAGGATCTGCACAAAGGCGCAGCAGGAAGGGTCAGTGTAACTGATGTGACGTTCGATCGGACTGATAAATGGAGCATGTACAGTCCAGCAGGAAGCTGATTGATCAGCGGATGAGAAGGCCAATCCTCAGGCTGTTTACAGTCGAGCTGGTCTTCTGTTCGCCTCTGACACACGGATAAATGTTTCACATGTAGCTTTTCTCGCATGCTGCGCTAACAGGCCAATAAACCCATCAGTCAAACATGAAACGAAGCACAGGACTGAATCACTGGAAATATAAACATGCTGGAATATAAACTATTTTGGAATTGATTTAAATAATGCCTCTGTTTAACCCTCAGTGGCACAAATGCAGTTTACTTTCCACTGATTAGGTCTTTTTCAATGATTTAATGATTGGTTTGAGTAATCGGTCTGTGGTTGAATCTTTGGCATGCTGTCAGAGGTCAGGATGCGATTCAAATGAAGGTTGTGTGTGTTGGGGTTCTTCTTCTACACACCTGGGAATGTGTTAATTACAGTATTTGTCACAGGTGACGCTCTAATCTGTGATTGGTTAAATCTTTTAAAGACGTGACAAGACTTTTGTCTAAGCAAAAGTCCTGACCTTTCTGTCCTAATTAAATCATTAAAAATCAAGGCATGATAAGATTTTATTTTGGTAAAATAAGCGTAATCTAGAGGCCTTTGCCTTTCATATAAACCACTTCTGATTCCAAATGATCAACTAGAAGTCAAGTTATTATTTGTTGTTCCTACTAGCTGTAGTGGCAGAGTGAGGTCAGGGCTCACCAGGCACAGGATGAGTCTGTCCAGCGTCACGATGTTGTACTTCCACACCATGTCGTTGAGGATCTCGATGCACTTGTTGAGCTGCTGTCCTCCTGCAGACGTGCTGAACTCGTACACCAGGAAGTCTGCAAACGTCCGCACGTGGGCCACCAGAGCCCGCGCCCCGATGCGCTCCAGCACCCTGAGGAGAGCACAGACAGGTTTTATCATTCATCTGAGCTCAGAGTTTGGTGTGCTTGGCTGCTATGAAAGCTGCTTTTCCACTTGTTTCATCTAATAGGCTTGTAAAGCTACTATATCATGTTTGATACGCACATATATAAGGCCTCAGCGATCAACATGATCAAAACATGTTTCACACAATCTACTGCATGCCTTCTGTCTCTGATTGATAGTTTAGAGTTGCAGTAAAAGCTCTTTTAGTGTAATTGTACAAGTGTCCAGCTTCAGCTGCTGCTTCTGGTGTCAGATCTTGAGTGATTTTGAGCAAGTAAAGGTCAGAATAACTGCAGTAATATCTCCAGATGAACTCTTACTGGACTTTACTTGATTCTCCATCAATCATGTTTTAGAGTCTCAAATCTGATCATCAGGATCTTTTGAGGAGCGTTTGTTTCCAGAAGCTTTACTTTCACTGTTCCTCAGCGGAGGGTTAATCTTCACAAGCCTCCAGAACATCTCACATCTTCTGAGGAGCCTTTATTTCTTCATCTCTCAATCACTGCATTATATGTTTGGATCATTTACATCTCATCTCACTGAGACACATTACTGGAGATATAGAGCAACGAGTAAGATCTCATTGATTTACATTACAAGCAGCAGAATGTCATCATCTGCAACAAACTGCATTTTTGCTCAGTTTGAGTCTGTGAATAAAATTGAGCTGTTTTTATCTCTATATTTTCATTATATCTGACTAAACGAGCCATAAAAGATTGAAGCATCCATCATTTCATCAGTGTATTAAAGGGCTTTGGCAATGTCACATTATCACATCCCAGTCCTGTAAAAACACTGTTCAGCTCAGAGAAAACTCACAGTAAAGCTACTGTCAAGAACTGGCTGCATCTCTCTCAAGAGAGAGACAGAGACAAACCAGAGAGAACAGAAGACAGCAGGAGTCAGGAAAGACTGACATTTCTGATTATTATCAATGTTGAAAACAGTTGTGCTGCCCAATATTTTTGTGGAAATTGTGATGCATGTTATTTTTCAAATGAATGGAAAGTTCAAAAGAACAGCATTTATTGGAAATAGAAATCTTTTGTAACATTATAAATGTCTTTAAAAGATTCTTTCTGATCCCAAACAGTAATGTACAAGATCGTTAAAATCCCCTTATATTTGATAATACTGCAGTAAAAATGTGTCAGTAATAGGGTTGGGAACCGAGAACCTGTTTTTTTGAAAAGAACCGGAACCGTGAGCAATTTCTATGTTTTGGTTCCAAAAACGGTGCTGGTGTGACACATGACCAAGTGCTGTGAGCAGCCTTCTGCCGGTGTTCTGACGATTCAGTGTTTCCCGTAAAGGATGTCACAAACCAAATAACAGAAACACCGCCCTGCCTCTTTAACCCCTTAACTGTCACCCCCCATTTTTTAAAATAGGCATTAAAGTGCACTATCCAAACTTAAATTGTTGTATTTTATGAACACTTTGGAATATAGACCTAAAGTATCAAAAAGTTATAGAAGTTTAAATGTACTGTAAATAAAATGCGCTATATAAATTTTATTTTATTTTATTTATTATAAATATTTTACATAACAGGTTTTACTCTAAAATTGGTATAAAAATTAAAGCCTTGTGTCTAAATAAGTTTTGTTCCAAATTTGAAGTTGATATGAAAAAAATTGAGGTTCCTGTGAGATTTTATTTAGGCCGTCATACCCACCAAACAGCCACTGGGAGCCATCAAAACTCCTTTGAATTTTGTTTAATGAATTTTTCTCTAGATTTCTCTGTCAATTTTACTTCAATTCTCAAAATAACCACCAAATATGGAATCCTGAGACTCAGACCTTTCCAATGATATGTTTGTTGCCAAGATTATAAAAAGTTTTGATTCTAAAAGACCGTAATGCATTTTGTAATATGACACTTGACACTGCCCACTAAGGGAGACCGCCATAAGATTTTAAAGTACCATTTCCATAGTAACGCAATGTCCGATTTCAAAATGGTTTTCACAGGATGAATCTTGGGCTTCTAATCTTTCAAATGATATATTATTTATGATGATTACTAAAAGATTTTATAGAGAAAAAGGACAACAAAAAAAAGAGCGCCAAGCGTCCCACAGGTGGGACGGTGTACTGAGCACATTTTTTCTAATGATGCACACTCCACAGACACGCGCGTCGTGTCATGTCTTTAACTGCCGAATACATGTTTCCTAAGACTGTACTCATACTCGCTCCTTTGATAACTGTGCACGTGGTTTTGTCTGACTGTACATGTACCAGCAGCACGCAGCACCTGCTGCCACTAAATTACATTATATTTGTCCCATATTGTCATTAATATACATACTGACTTCAGCTTGGATCACTAAATAAATAGACTGCTGTTGTTATGTAAGTATGAGGGTTAGATTATTTAGTGTACAGCTCATTTCAAGAGTGATAAACAAAGTGATAGAAAATATTTATTTTCATGCATTTTAAATGTTTAAAGATGTGGAAACCACTCGCTGCATCACAGCATCTCCTGACTGCATTATTATTTGTAAAATAGGGGCTTTATGGAGTGTGTGTCTACATGGTTATAAGTATAACAGTTTATATTTCATTAATTTAGGGAAATGAACAAGTGTCTCAGCCCTCAAGGGACTATTTGGCCTACCAGCTTATTCCTGCTTGAAAAGCTAAATGTTACTGATAGTGTAAAAAACATTAACTTTGAAGCACATGCTGATTGGTGGACTAGCATTACTCAACATTACTTACTACCTTCCAGCAACACTACATTCACTGAAGCTAAAATAGAAAAAAACATGATAATATTTCATTTAAATGGAACTGGCATCTAAACAAAAAAATTGTATACTGTAATATATGTTGAACTTTGACATTGCCAAACTTTAAATTAAGTTGACAGTAAGTAATAAACAGTGTTGAGCACTGAGTAGTTGAGTATTGTGCATTTTTCCTTACCACTATTTTTTTAATAGTTGTTAATGATTTTAATGGAACTGGAATCGGAACTGGAAAATTTCTAACGATTCCCAACCCTAGTCAGTAAATATTAATATTACTGTGTCATTTACATACAACACTCTTAAAAGTGTTCAGCTTAATTGTAGAGTCAGGAAGAAATGACCATGAAAAACTAAACGTTGAAAGACACCTTGAACAACATAACTGGTTCAAGAGACAGAACAAAGTGCCAGGAGAGTAGAAGAGACGGAGAATAAGAATGAGCGGAGGATTAAATTAGCACTCGGTCAGTGCCACGCTCTGGGATGACAAGCATCTGAACGCCGAGTCTGTGTTTACTGTCATCTGACAGCTGAACACGTCCAGTGATTTAATATCACACAGCATGTGTATCCCTTTGATTGCTCTGAGAAAGAGGCAGACACACATCTGTGCCCGCAGCCCTGGCGGTGTAATGAGGCAGAGCTCGTGACGGGGGAATAAAGTGGATCACACATTCAGCCCAGCACAAGCAGCCTTTATACGGCCGAGAGCAGCTGCAGCCTTTGATGACATTAGACCACACAAACACACACAACATACTGAGATCAGCCATTCAAAGAGAGACAGATGAGCGCTGCAGACAGCACAGGGGGCTGTGAAACATTAAAACACTAGCCAGACAAGTCACAGTACAATGAAGCAGTGTTAGTGGTAAAGAAATGAGTGTGTCCCTGCAGCACAGAAGCAGTCATCAGTAGCACAGGTATATTTGTAGCAATAGACAACAATACATTTAATGGGTCACAATTATACATTTTTCTTTTATGACAAAAATCATTTATACATATGTATATTTTTACATATATGGAAGATATTTAGTACATTTCCTACCGTAAATATATCAAAACTTAATTTTTGATTGATAATATGCATTGCTAAGAACTTCATTTGAACAACTTTAAAGATGATTTTCTCATTATTTAGATTTTTTTGCACCCTCATATTCCAGATTTTCAAATAGTTGTATCTCAGACAAATATTGTTCTATCGTAACAAACCATACATCAATATGAAAATGTTTTGATCTGAGGAACCCCGCAATCTACCTGCACAGCAAAACTCCTACCGCTTAAGGAGGAGGTGAACCATAGTATAGCCATACCCTATGATGATTCTGCTTAAAACTGGTCAAAGCAACCTCCTTTTAAAGTCACAACAGAAGCCTTAATTTTCTTTTCTTTTTTTTTCTTTTTTTTGAATGAAAAAGTAGGAGTAACTCCTGGTAGGGTTCAGATGATGCATTCGTATAAGTAGCCGAAATAAGATGTAAAACTGATGATGGTCCCTTCAAATTCCATACGAGTTCTAGAATTTATAATTTCCTATCTTTGTATTCAGGTTTTCTACACTCTCTTCTAAGAGTCTCAGTCACAAACAGGAAATATAATGCTGGTTTAAAAAAGTAATTTAAGCAATTTGTAAACAATTTGTTCGATATCATTCCTGCAATCAATAATGCCAACGTGACGGTTAGTGGCTCAGAGAAAAATTACAGATGGAGAGCAGTATTTCAAGTATCTCACAGTTGCTGCAGTGAGCTTCTGTACCCGGAGCAGGGTGACGAGATGAATACTAATGTATCAGAATGAGGGACTTGTGATCGCATTTCCAGATTGTTGACTGAGCACAACAACAACAACAACAACACAAACAACAATAACAACAACAACAAGGTGATCCACAATGGACATAGTGAAAACATCAACAGGGTTCTTACACCTTTTCCAAATTAAAATTCAAGCACTTTTCAAGCAGTTTCAAAGTACATTTTCTAGATTTTCCAGCACTTTACAACTGTGGTAAATTACATGTTTACATACATACTTGAGTTCTTCAGTTTAGATGTTATTATGCTAATATCAAACCACCTGTCGGGATTGCATATAACATTGCCTAAAATAACCAACATACAGTATATAAATTATCAAATAAAAAAAACAGGGTATCTGCAGTACTTTTAAAATAAAATGTAAGGCTTTTTAATACCTGCACAAATAAAATGAATACTGTATGAGCAGGGTAGGGCAATGTCTATGGTAACATGATTGGTACTATAAAATGACTGTAAAAAACATGATTTACAGTTCAAAAACAGGTTCTTTACAAATAACTAAAGTTTTTTATAGTGATAAACCTCACATTTCAGTCATTAAAGTTTAAACTATTTTTAAGAAAATGGATTAGTCAAAAGTAGCTATGAGTTTTTATCTTAAATTAAAACACACCCACACACAAAAGTATAAATTATCTTAATTTAAAGCGCGCACACACACACACACACTTTTGTAAATCATTTGGATTTCTGAAGACACATAAGCAATTTTGCATTGTTCTAAACAAAATCAGCTAATTGCCAGCAGGTGGCGCATTTGGAACTGGAACAAAACAGTTTGTTTGAATGTCCTTAAATTTGAAGTGACTATGACGATTAATGCCGATTATGCTTTTGTGTGGGGGAAACAACACGTCATATTCATTACATTCTTCAAATTGGTAATTTAAGTAGCATGAAAAACAAGATGGTTATTCAATTCGGGATTAAAACAGAAAACGAGCAACAAACGTTCCTGATTAATGACTGATGATTTCACTGAATCTCGCTGTCTACACTGCAAAATTAATTCCTTGTTCACATCGTTTCTGCTGTTTATGATGACAACATTCGAGAGAGTACAGAATACATGATCTGAACACAACTGTAGCGTTCTGTGGATTTCTCCTCACTGGTGACTAATCTGCACTCAACACCGTGTGTGATTTGATTTAATGAATAATATTAATAACCAAATCCTAATGAACACAGGTGGGGGGGCGGGTCTGCATAAAGAAATTTGTGAGCAGAAATTTGTATGCATTGTGAGCAGATCTTAAACGTATGCCACAATAAACACTTTTCCTTCATTTTAAATTTTCACTTTAATCGCTACAGTCTTAAAGATTTAGTTTAACTGAGCAGGGAAATCTGACTTAACAAGTGGCTACTCAAGTATTTAGTTCTCGTTTTAACCATAATTTTGTCTTTTTCAAGCCATTGCTGACTGAAGCAGCACCCTCCCGGACAGAGAATGTGAGCGGAGTGGAGTGTGTCTGTTCCTTTTACTGAATATTTTTGAGTTAAAGCATGATTTAAACAGGTACAGCATATTTGCACGCAATCACTTTTGCAATAATGCATTCAAACAAATGTAATCTTACAGTGCTACTTCATCATCAGTATCTGATTTTAAATGAGCAGAAATCTGTAACAAATGCATCGATCTGTAGATAAAATAACTGATGAAAATGTACTGTTATTTTCATCACAAACAAAATTTGCACAGCAGAAAGCAGCAATTATACCTTTTAATACTGAAAACCATGTTATTAGTTTGGCATGTGGTAGGAAATTTTTTTTTTGCACACAATATATAGCTTAAGCCACTTTAAAACTCTCCTGTTATTTATTTTTTATTTTATTTTAATATAGGCTATGTTATGATTGCATCGCAGCCATGTTCTGCATCCCCGGCTGACCTTTGGGAAGTCGTGGCCTAATGTTTAGAGAGTTGGGGTCGGCAGGAATTGTGGGTGGGGGGAGTGCATGTACAGTTCTCTCTCCACCTTCAATACCATGACTTAGGTGCCCTTGAGCAAGGCATCGAACCCCCAACTGCTCCCCGGGCGCCGCAGCATAAAATGGCTGCCCACTGCTCCGGGTGTGTGTTCACAGTGTGTGTGTGTGTTCACTGCTCTGTGTGTGTGCACTACGGATGGGTTAAATGCAGAGCACGAATTCTGAGTATGGGTCACCATACTTGGCTGAATGTCACGTCACTTTCACTTTCACTTTCACTTTCACATTTCAAACATACTGAAATACTTTATCCACGAAGCGAAGGTGGATCGGTGTTTCTGGTATCAGTGAGTACTTAAAGCATATCACAATGTTAGTTTAAACATTTAACCTAGATAAATGTGTGCTATTAGGCGCATATCCAATAGTTTGTGAGGAGAGTGGAAGCTGAAGCACTTCAGGACATCAGTGGAAACAAATTAAAATAAGCCGTCATTTTTGTTCATAAAGGCAAGAATAATACATCGTTCAGAACTGTAAATAGTCTTATAATACTTTTATTTGTGTGTACTCACAATATCTACAAAACGTTGTGCTTTAGTAAAATAAAGAAAACAAATAGGATGCGCTTTCTGCCATCTCGGTCTTGAGCAGGAGCTCTTCACAAAAAATGAAACGAAACTCAGCGAACATTCTCCTCACAAACATGATTAATTTATGTATAGAAAGCTTTGAATTACTAAAAAATTAAATAATTCAAATCTAAATCAAAAACTCTTTCATTATGTAATTCGTAAAGATGCCAATCTTTCTAAAGACACATCCAATGAGGAGATGGCGAGTCAGGATTGTCAACTTCATCTTTGTGACACTGACCAGAAAACACTAGTTTATTAATAATTCAAGTACCTCCTTACTATTTCCAGCCGACACATTCATGGCAACTTTTGCTGGGGCTTTGCAGCACGCTTTAGCCTATTTGATGGACTCATGTCACGTTGCTGTGCGCCATGGTCACATGCATTTTTAAGCATTGCATTTTAAAAACAAGTGATTTAAGTCATTAAAATGCAAACAACAGCACTATATGCACGAGCAGCCTGTTTCTGAGCTTGATTTATGCAAGTGGGTCATGTTCACTTTCTTACATGGATAAAAATGAAACAATAAGCTAGACATTCAGGACATCCTGAAAAGAACAGGATCTGGATGGATGAACCACTTTAAAGAAATCCCCAATCTTGTGAGGTGCACAGAAACAGGTGGTGAGAATGTGAGTGGCGCACCTGAAGCCGATCTGGTTGATGTGGTCCGTCTCCAGCAGCATCTTCCACAGCAGACACAGGAAGAGGGGCGGCGAGCCCTGCATGGAGAAGTGTGTGATGATGTCGTTCTCAACGGTCATAGACTTCCACTTCCTGTACTCCTCCTCCACGTTCTTCTTCAGGTTAAAACGGCTCTCCTGTGGAACGTTATTCTGCTTGAAGAACGCCTGGGAAATGAACACAAGAGAGAAGTGAAGTTATTATGAATCTGATTAAAGCTCCAGCAAGAATTATACAGACATCTATGACAATAACTATATCAACGTCCACAGCTCCAGCTCTTTAAAGTCAGCTGACAATTTTTCTTTTCGGTTCTGTTACTTCTGTGATGTGTTTCTGTGTGAGGGCGCCCCCTGGTGTCCAGTATGAATGAAACACACATTGCATGTGTTTATAGCGCTCAATAAAAAATACCTCTCCCAAAAGAAATGTTCAGCATATATATATATATATATATATATATATATATATATATATATATATATATATATAATAGGATAAAAAAGGATATAACAATCCACGTTTTTTACAGTGTGCAAAGTTTTTCACGAGTTTTTGTTGCAAAAAACACTCTGATGTGCCACGCTATCTAAACCGAACCGAAAAAACCATGGTTAAAATCCGAGGTACC
The DNA here is from genome assembly GCF_018340385.1 of Cyprinus carpio. NCBI lineage: Eukaryota > Metazoa > Chordata > Actinopteri > Cypriniformes > Cyprinidae > Cyprinus > Cyprinus carpio. The sequence continues at coordinate 3,135,300 of NC_056616.1, forward strand.
ATGGACTAACTGTATTGTTGCATCCCTAGTGTTTACTATTGTCCTTTTGCATTACTGACACACTATTTTCTTATTAAATATTGTAAAGCTGCTTTGACACAAACTGTAGTGTTAAAATCATTATATAAATAAAGGTGACTTGACTTGACTACTGTTATGAGTCGTTATGAGTGTGCACACGTGTATGAGTACCTGCAGCGGAGCAGGGAAACAGCTGAGCGTGTGAGAGGCCCAGTTATGAGGTGTGAAGTTCATGATGGTCTGCAGGATGTCCTTACACCAGGTGCCCTGAATGGAGTCCGAGCCAGTGAAGAAATCTGCAGCACACACAGACGGGGGATTTGGCACATTGAAAAATAATATCAGACGTTATTTTAAGCATGTTGCCTGCACAATGCAAATAAACGAATTAAAGCCAGATCTTTATGTAAATATTTGAAGTGAAATTAAGTTACTCTACCAAATGCTATGTGAGAGAAGACTAATCATCAGGTCAGTTCTGTAATGTGTGTGTTTTTAACAGTCCAGGCATCAGCAGTGTTAATGGTGTGAAGTACCTGTGACGTGTGTGGCTCGAGCCAGGGTGAGGATCAGCGCTCGGTTCAGCTCCTCTGACTCGGCAGACAGCACAGTTTTAGGGTCATTGAGGAAACGTGTGAACTGCGGCTGAACCTCTGAACTCCCCAGAGCCGTGATCAACCTCAGAGCGGTACTCTCGACACTGTCCACACAAACACACAGAGTGAGTACAGACAGCAGGCCAGCACACAGCCACTGCCACACTACAGATACTACAGCTGCAGCTTACAGTATGCATAGATTGGGCTGCACGGTTCTGGATAAATTGAGAATTTTTTATTTCAAATAGAGATCACGATTATGAACTAAGCTAAATACCATGTAATTTTACTACTAGAGGCTGTGACGAAATATCAATTGCCTAATTCTATTCAAAAATGTTTATTTAATTTGAATTAATTATTTACAAATTGTTTGAATGAATGATTCAATGACTCACTCAAATACTTCACTTGTTCCATTCCTAAATGAATCAGCGTTTTTGAATGAATCTCTTGAATGAATGATTCAATGACTCATAAATACTTCACTTGTTCCATTCCTGAATGAATCAGCGTTTTTGAATGAATCTCTTGAATGAATGATTTAATGACTCATAAATACTTCACTTGTTCCATTCCTGAATGAATCAGCATTTTTGAATGAATCTCTTGAATGAATGATTCAATGACTTACTCATAAACACTTCACTTGTTTAATTCCTGAATAAATCAGGGTTTTTGAATGAATCTCTTGAGTGAATGATTCAATGACTCACTGTAATCAACAAACATTATTTGTAGCATCAATTTGAAGGAAAAAAAAAAAGTCCAGATTTGCTCCAGATTATAAATTCTCTCTCTTTGTCAGCAGCTGCACTAACACAGTTTTGAATGTTCTGATACGACTTTGTCAAAGGTTTAATAGACAGAGGCAAACTGTTGTCATTTAGAAATAAGATTAAGTGGCTGTTTAAATCGAGATCTCAATCTTTTGACAATTGTGCATCTCTATACTGCACACCACTGTATTGTGACATTTTCCACAATTACAACATTTCCAGAAAAGCTTCAAAATCTTAGTAATCATGAGCAGTCTGTAATAAATATTAACTTTTGCTCATTAACTTTAATTGTGTGGTGGTGTAATTATAATTTAAATTTGTGTGTTTTCTGGAAAATTTATTTGTCGGTCGCATACTTCATCAAAGCTGCTTTATTTCAGTAAGTAATTATTACATTCCAATATGTGGCCCTGGACCACAAAACCAATCATAAAGGCCAATTTTTTGAAATTGAAAATAAATAAGCTTTCCATTGATGTATGGTTTGTAAGGATAGCGATATAACTTGAAAATCTGGAATCTGATGTTACAAAAATATTGAGAAAATCGCCTTTCAAGTCCAAATGAAGTTCTTTGCTATTCATATTACTAATCAAAAATTAAGTTTTGATATATTTACGGTAGGAAATTTACAAAATATCTTCATGGAACATGATCTTTACTTAATATGATTTGTGGCATAAAAGAGAAATGTATAATTGTGACCCATACAATGTATTGTTGGCTATTGCTACAAATATACCTGTGCTACTGATGACTGCTTTTGTGCTCCAGGGACACATGTAACAAAGAAAGTACAGTAATTCACGCCTCAGGAGAAATAGCAGTCAATTTTTTAATTGTTCATTTTCTGAAATGATGCATCTTCAATGATGTACATGACTGACAAATGCATCCTCCAGAGGGACGCATGGGCTGTGTGCAGGGTAAGTGTGTGCGGAGACTGACCAGAGGTGCAGCTGGTTCTGATTGGTCTGTGGAACGGCGGCGAGCGAGTGAAGGTGTGACAGGAGCTGCACGCGGTAATGAGGCTGAATGTGGTGCATGCGGTAACTGAACATCTCCAGCAGCGTGTGAAGAATCCCCCACGCGTGCGACTTGAACACGTTCGGCAGAAGCTGACCTAGTGGAGGAAACACATACGGTCACACACAAGGCCAGTTTCAAACATCGGTGAAGTGTGTGTCAGACTTACTGATGAAGCCCTTAATGCCGAGGGACTCGATCTCCATGTAGACCAGCAGTCGGCTGTACGTCTCCACCAAGGCTGGGGCCAGGGCTAGACTAGACTTGGCGTGGGCCAGTTTAATGACACGGGTTGCAATGCTGTGGATCAAGCTAATGGGAAAAACGAAAGGTCATCTGAGAATGTGAGCACAAATACAATACACACACCTGCATGCATCCATGGTATACAACATCACCATAGTTTGCTGAAGAAACCTTTATGCAGACAGGACTAGCAGCCTTAAGGTCCTTGCACACTGAGTCAGAGTTTTTTTCATATTATTCATCCTAAACATTTGTCACGCACAGAGACTTTGCACACTGAGTCCGATGCGCATTAATTAATCAGTTGCGAAAGAATTCGCCAAAACAATACTAAATGGAGTCAGTCCAGCAGTAAGGATGATTTTGTTGTCCTCTCGCTTCTTAAAAAGAAAGGAAATATTGGGTCCATCCAATCCTGAGATACAGAGAGGAAGAAGAGTTCCCCTCCTTATTAAGGAGCAGCGGGATTATCACCGGAGACTCAAAGTTCACTTCAGGGTGTCAGTGGCTCAGGTTGATGCTTTGCTAATGATATTAGAGCCACATATTAAAAAGAAGACCACCAATTTCTGTGAACTCCGTGTGTTTTACAGTGCTTTGTGCTGCGAGATGAAGTGGATCAACTTGACAATCGCCATTCTAGATTTTGGCGTTTGCTTGTACGGTGGCTCTGAATTGTCAAAACACCTCTCAAAATGCTTGCTACGGATGCTAAAAACACAGAAAATCTGACCCGATCCAAATTTTTATGACGGACAAAAGTTTCAGAGGCAGTGTGTAATAGTGAGTGACTGACACAACGTGAGGTCATATTTATTTTTCAACCTGCGAAAATTTCAGACTCAGTCTGCAATGGCCTTCAAGCGCAAAGTATACTTCAGATTTATATGCATACAGTCGAATGCGTATCCTTTCAAAGTATACTCCATTTGATGATGTGCGTGAACGCTTCATCCATGTCCAGTGTCTGCTCTATTTTTCCTTGTTAAGTTATGACTGATATCAAATATTTCTGAACTCTTTTAAGCCAAAGCTGAGACGCCTCATACCCTCTCACTCACAAGTACTTGTTAATGTGAGCGTCTGTTTTTGTTGCATTCTCCGCTAGGGAATTTTTTATTTTAAATCTAAATGAAATCGCAATCGCGATTAGACAGAAGCTGCAAACACTGTCTACATCGAGCTCGCAGCATTCTTAAGGACTCCTCTCACCCTGACCTATTTAACCTCCTGCCCTCCGGGAGGCGCTTCAGGAGCCTCCGGACAAGGACCAGCAGACTCAGGAACAGCTTTTTCCCTTGCTGCCCTCTGACAGCGCACGCCCCCCATTCTCCCATCTCTTGAATGCTGGTGTCCAATCCTGCTCCTGGAGCGCCACTGTCCTGCAGACTTTAGCTCCAACACACCTGTCTGGACGTTTACTTTGATCCTGAAGACCTTGATCAGCTGGTTTAGGTGTGTGTGATTAGAGCTGGAGCTTAACTCCGAAAAGGGGGATTTCGACAGAGGAGGACTCCCGCTGCAGGGAAAACCACCTAAAAATATGGCTGGACTAGTTTTAAACAGCAGTTGAGCTGGTTCTGTTTCATAGATCTGGCAACCTGTCAGTACGTCTACTAGGGCTGGGCAAAAAAACGATTAATATGCCTTTATCTGATTACAAGAAAAATTAAGAAGAAAATTTTATATGGCCCTATTGTTGTTTAAAAAAGGACCTATACAAAAAAAGGAAAGGTTTAAAATACAGGCCTGTGTATCTAAATTTCTTTTGAAAAAATTCACCATTTGTAAACTGATGTTTACTGTTAATTTTTTGGAAATATAAAAAGCATTTGTATTAAAGCTATATTCACTGAATGTAATAAAAAAAATAATAATTGAGAAACGAATTGAGAGCTTGTGAATCGAAATCGAATCAAATCGGGACATCTGAAACTGAATCCCCAGCCCTAACGTCTACCCTGGGTTGCTCACCAAGTGTATAGTGTAAAAGCAGATATCTGATACGGGTCACTTTTAAAAGAAGATGTAAGCTGGTTGTCAAAAACAAATCGGATATAATCAACAAATCGAAACTATGCATCTAGACCTGCAGTGTAAATGCAGCCGCAGTGATCTGGCCACTGTTCTACAAGAGGAATGGCTCAAAAACCCTCTGACCAGCATACAGGACTAATATCTGTCATTCCTAGATGAACTAATGCTCTACTGTAGAGGTCGACCGATGTATTGGTTTTGCGGATTAATCGGCACCGATAGTTGATTGCTGGAACTATCAGCTATCAGTGTTCTGGGTTGTGTCGTTGCTGGAGCGGCTGAGAAGGGTCTGCTGTCATTATACAGAGCGAGAAATAATCATATAAATATAAATATAATAAATATAAATTACATTATATTTGTCCCGAATCATTGTTAATGTTCATAATGACTTCACCCTAAGCTGTAAAATTGTGTATTGTGCATTTTTTTTAGCAAAGCGTTTGTCTTTCTGTGGCTTTAATAAAGTTTGTATACTTCATACAGTGAGCTGTAATATAGATTGCGCTTTCTCTTTCTGTATGCTTCATTTAAACACGGAACTTGCTGATTTGTTCATTCTTTCCCATTGTTGATTAAATAAACCCTTTTAGGCCACCGCTTGAACTGATTGTGACAACTATTAACTATCAGTCGACCTCTACACTATCAGCTGCAAAAGAAAGCCCTACAACATACTAATACATTTCTGCTGTCTAAAACCAGGTCTAAAACCATCACAAATGTATCGAGCATAAGAATCTAAGAATTCTGACGCTCTCGTAACACAAATAGCATTTTCTAATTGATCACTGGCATCGAATCGGGCAAATACTTAAGATTGCAGTATCATATAGGAATCAGATATGAAAACACGACATGTATTTCTATCAGGACATGACTGAGGAGAAATCAGACACCCAATGAAAGCTGAGAACTAATCATATCTGGTTAGAACAAAACTAGGGTTGGGTATCGAAAACCGGTTCCATTTTAGAACAGGTTCCAAATGTCCAAGAACCGGGTTTTTGATAAGACATGTGCATTTCGATTCTGCTTAACGATTCCTGCGTTTACATTTTAATGCAATTTAAAATAATTTAAGTGCAGGGACGGAAAGAACTTGTGCCTTGTTTGCGTGCAGCGCACACATCTGAAGCGCAAGGACAGAGAGCAGCGGTCTCGGTGCGAGTTCCCAGCCTGTGTCTGTTCTCTAATCATTACATGTATTTCCACTGTAGAAAAGGTTGTTCCTGGCCGGAATTGACTTCTTTCATATTTATCGACCAGTGTGCAGAAAACTACATCAGTTTATCATCATGCATCTGTTTTTGTCTTAAGTGAATGTAAAGAGATGAGAAAGAAAACGCATGTGTTCAGTATTTTAAGATCTACGTGCGTTTGGTGTTAAAGAGACAGCAGTCTAATAAACGCGCTGCCTGTCATTAAAGTTAATTATAAAACAAAAGAAAATCATTCACTAATCTTGACTGAATACATTTAATAAATGATCTATATTTTATGAAAATAAAACTATGCAGTGTTTTTAAATATATTCATGCTACTGCTGATTGTTTTGTTTGTTCCTATTTAATTACTGACTGTTTACTTGTCTTTAACACTTTAATATTTTACATTTATTTTAGTCTAGTTGTTTTTGCTGTGGTATTTTGTTAAAACACAGGCAAAATTTCCTCTTCTGTAGGCTGCTGATTCTGGTGTTATTCAGCTGCAGCAGAATGCTTTGTAAAAGACACAGAATAAATGTTTGACATCATTTTTTTTTTTTTTGTATTGGATTTTTTCTTATTGGAATCAAAACTAGGAATCGATAAGCAGAATCTGAATCTGAACTGATAAAATAAAAACGATCCCCAACACTAAACAAAACTAATGGAAAAGACCAGCTGGAGTGTGTCCTCTCACCTCATCTTAGCGTGGACAGTGAGGGAGTCCAGCAGGTTCATGGGTAAAGGCGTGACCGAGCCGGACGCCATGCAGTTGGTGCCGGGCAGAGTGATGCGCATGCTGCCGTTACCGTAGATGGTCTCCACCAGCACACCCATGGGCAGCGTGAAGCACTCGGAGTTTGTGGAGTACGCGTTACACAGCAGAGCGATCTTATAGTCGGTCATGGGCAGACTCTTATTGCGCAGACTCTGCTGGAGAAACCTGAACACAGAGAGGAACAGGAAGCAGGTGTACAGGTGTTAGGGATGGAACGGTTCTCAGTAAAAAATCTAACCGTACGGTTCTCTCAGGCACGCACTAGGACTGCGGTTCAACTTAAATCTGACAATGCATATGTAATATGGTTTGTTATAAATAACAACACGTAAAACAAACAGGGTTCAGCTAACGTATGTTTCTGTTGAGGGATACGCATTCTGGATTCCCAGTACATTACTACAACATCTATGAAAAGAAAAATTGTGGACAAACCATTCACTCTTGTTCAATACAAGTGCTGTATGCTGGAATATGAGCAGTCAGTTATTCCGTCATCATCAAGAGTGCATTCTCTTAAAGTGACAGCACTTTCTTAATATTAATCACACATCAACAAGGAAATCACTCACTGCTCTTGACTGAATAGCTTTAGTAACTTTAATAAGGATTAATCTTTAATTTATACAGTCAAATATGCAATGCTTTTTAACATTTGATTTCTTTATTTAATTTCTGCACCTAAAAACTAATGTTAGACCTACCTAAAAAAAAACTGAAAATCACTGTTTATTTTATTTGTATCTTTATCTTTGTATTTATTTGTGCTGTTGCTTGTAGTTATATGCATTGTTCTTATTTTCTTTATTTTTATTTGACAGTATAGTTTTTCCCTAAACATAGCACATACCGAAACCGTGACTATAAAACTGTGATACAAACCAAACCGTGAGTAAGCTGAACCGTTCCACCCCTAGTGTGAGAGTGTGTGTGTGTGTGTGTGTGTCTTACTCGTGGTGCAGCTTGAGCGAGTGTGGGATGGGGATCTGGAGCTTGGAGTTGTCGTTCTGAGCTTTGCGGTTCAGGTGAATCCAGATGCAGGTCATTGCGAAGGCGTGCGTGGACTGAGGCTTGTTGATGTCCGGGACTGGGATACACTACAAAACAAAGCCACACGCAATTCAAAATGCTGTCAAGATGCATGCAAGAACCAACTAGCATATACACAGTTCCCTTCTCCTCCTCATCCTGAGCATGAAGAGAGCTGATCTCATGTGCATCACAATTCAGGTGTGTAGAAGGGAAGCTTTCTGTGGATAATTCACTAAATGTCAGATGCTTTCTCAAAGATCATATGACTTCAGAAGAAGTTTGAACTATTTTTAATGTAGATGCTGTCTTTATGTGACAGAAAGCCAAGATGTAACAAATATTTTCATTATCAGCATTTACAGCACTAACATGTAACTTTGAATAATAGCTTTTCTCCAGATCTGTGCATTGCTGAATAGAACAGACTTATGATTGGTAGTTCCCTAGGATTTCAGGTTTTATTGCTTTGTTAATTTGCCAAGTATAGGTTGTCACAATCCTGAACACAATCCATGACTTGAAAATGATGATGATAATGCAAGGACACATCATTTTGATCAAAAGTGACAGTAAATACATTTCTAATGTTACAAAATATTTCTATCTCAAATAAATGCTGTTCTTTTGAACTTTCTATTCATCTGTGAATCCTGAAAAATAAAATGCATCACGGTTTCCACAAAAATATTGTGCAGCACAACTGTGTCCAACATTGATAATAATCAGAAATGTTTTTTGTTGAGCAGATGATCATATTATTATGATTATTTCTGAAGATCATGTGACACTGAAGACTGGAGTAATGATGCTGAAAATACAGCTGCACATCACAGAAATAAATTACAGTTTAACACATTCACAGAGAAAACCATATATTCAATATTTGACAATTTTACTGCATTTTCGATCAAGTAAATTCAGCCTTGGTCAGCAGAAGAGAATTCTTTCAGAAACTTTTTAGAAATCTGAACTAACAGCAGGATTTAAAGAGATGTGAAGTCTATAGGATCATTAATACAATCAGACTCCTCTGCGTGTTTGATGCGTTCCTCTGGGTGAGCAGCTAATTGCCCTGTGCTCGTTACATGCTTTAGCTAAACTCCCGGGCTGATGGGCAGTCGCAGCACATCTGTCCTTCACAGATGCTGTGGGCTGATGGCTGGATCACGGAGCTTGTCTTTCATCAGCTGTCCTGCTGGGCTTCACAAAGCTAACAACTCTCAGGGTTTAAATAGCCCACACCATGTGCAAACATCACTAATTACAGCAACTTCCCACATGAGTAATTTGGTGAGCTAATACTGGCAGCACTAATGACAGACAGCTGATATCGGTTCGGCCTGTGGCCCTCAGTTTACTACATGGCTCCTTTAAAACATTCAGAGGAAATTTAAGAAGAATGAACTGAATCTGTGGAAAGAGAAGTTTTATTTGCAAGTGGTGATTTAGGGCCTGATTTACAAAAGGAATTATGTAGATCAGACAATGGGACAAACACAAAATCTGTGCTGAATACTAGTGATGCATCTAATCATTTGGCAGAAATGAACATGACAATGACAATATCAATTTCTCGTAATGATCTCCTTGCTGATGGTCTTGTAGTCTATGCTGTTTTCAGTTGATGCATGATCAAAACTTCATTAAATAGCAATCAAAATAAGCTTTGTGCTTTGTTACTTGAAACAAATATGAAACAGCTTTTAAACTGTCAATTTTATAACAAAAATCAAACAATAAATGTGGTTTGTCGCGCTGATCACTGTTTCTCTTCCTCTATTACTAGTTATAGCAGCAAATAAACATGAATGAACATCAGAAGGTGTTGAAAGAAACACACAACCTACTGAAATGAATCTTCTCTCATGTAATCACTAAAATCGCAGAAAGACGTCAATAAATCAGCTCATGAACAACGTCACGCAACGTCACATTTACCCTCAGGAAAGACATCCAATGACCATAAACTCAATAGTTGACTAGAAAAAAATAACTACAAAGGAGCATTTTGATAAATATATGCACTATATTACATATTTATTATATTTTTACTTAACCAGTTGTCTTAAGTAATTAATGCATGTTTAAATAAATCTGTGTCGAAAGCAAATGTTTACTAGAGCCATCCTTTAATAAACTCGGAGTAGAAACATAATCATGTCATTATAAAATGTATTTAAAAAAACTGCCTTAGGTACATTTTAAATATTTACACACAACTAATAGTTTTGAGTGTTGATTATTAAATACATTTTAAACATTAAGGCATTGGCATCACCACTACAGTGAATATTAAACACCAATTTTGGCATAAACATGTAAATTACATTCAATAAAATGATTGTCAATAAAAAATAAAAATAAAAAACTAACTGATTGAAACACTTAATTTAAATAATTAGGTTCATTCTGATGTTATTCATCAGAATATCTCTTCTTCCATCCCTGAGAATGTGAAATTTTTCTTGCAGACGTTTAGTCAACTAGATGACTACAGCACAATGAAACCAGCGAGTTGTGCTATTTGAAAACGGAAGAGAAAAAGGGTCCCCTCTTTTTCTCACATTCCTTTGCTTTTAAATTAGAGATGCACCGATTGCAATTTTCTTGGCCGATTCCGAATTTTTTGTAAGCGTGACCTGCCGATACCGATTTTTGCAGATTCCGATTTTCTTTCTAAAAATCTCTACTGTTTAATGCAAAAAACTATTTACATAATAAAAAATTATTATACATTACAGTTCCCCCAATCTGGACAAAGTTACAGATGTTCTCTCACTTAATCAACTCTCAAAATAAAGTGATCTGTGACTAGAAAAGAGGTAGAAATAACAATTAACCGAAAAGGAGTTGCTGTACTGTTTAACAAAATAGTGTCATTTTTTCACTGACCTGTTGTTACATTTCAAATGAAATCAGAATCAACAAACTCTTTCATCTTTCCACTGCAGGAAACACAGAAGCTGCATCTGAAGTGGCATTAGATGTATTTGCAGACTGTTTGAAGAAGCAGAGGTGCCATAAACTAATCTAAACTGCAAAATTTTGAATGCATAAAGAATTTTGTAAGATTAATGTTTTAAATATTTTTAAACACACAAATAAGAAATGTTGGGAAAAATGCAATGATAGTTTTAAATATGACACCAAACCAGTAGGTGGCGGCAAATGACGGTTTGAATGAGTGAGTCATAAAGTCCTTCATTAAACTGACTCATTCAGAAACAAGGCAAGTGACTACTGTCTTTATGAATGTGTCACTGAATCACTGGATTCATTCAGTAACGAAACACCGCTGTGTTGCTCGGAGACACAAAACAGTTCTGCTGTGGCTTTGATTGGAACTATTTTCATCAGCGAAATATAAGTTACTTAATTTTAAATTCTTGTTTATTGAACTACTGTATAAAATCACATTGCAATAGTGTTGAAACATTTTGGTCGTGCAATGTTGCATTCCAAAATCATACATTATAATTATATTTATTTTCCGGTCCCTGGCCGGTCGATCCATGCATCTCTATTTTAAATAGCTTGTAAAAGCATGGTGCACATTTTACTTTCGCTTTCAAATTAGCGGCTCTTCGGCGTAAAGCAATTGTTTATTTTTAGCTAGTTTGAGATCTTTTCCTTGCTTTACATAGCTTTTAAATAGCTTAAAATTTACTTTAAATTTTACTTTCAGTTTCGAACTAGCGGAAATTTGGTGTCAATTCAAGCAGCAACAAAATACAACTTCAAACTCAACTTGGTCTGTAAATTTGTCTGTCTCGCCTCACTCTCCCCACGTGATGAATGAAATCTGATCTGGGATTGATTGTGCATTGAGCAGCCGCATTCAGGGTTTGACCGGCTGAATAAAAGAGTTTAGAAGGGCATGCTAGCACTAAATGAAGCCTTGATCAGATGAGCATGTTTAGAGTGTCACATTATGAATTCATGAAGCTTTCACAGGCTGCCATGTGCTGCTTAAATGAAAGCAACAGTAGAGTCACTCACCTCTTTCTCGGGGTACAGCAGGTCAAACAGCTTCATGACGGGCAGGAAGTCAGCCAGAGCGTTCTTCTGAATACTTCCTGAGATGAACTGCAGGAGCACCCACATCAGGTGATCCCTGCCTTTGATCAAACCCCGACCGGCCAGCTGTTCACAAGAGGAAGAAACACAGAGACAATGAAACACAGCAGAAGTGTATTTCACATGCGTGTGTCTGAGTATGTGTGTGTGGCCCCGTCCCAAACGGTGCACTCTGTGTGGAGAATCGGTCAATCTAGTTTATGTCTGCACTTGTCCATGAAAGCAAAAGGTGGGCCATTGGTAATTTTATGATTCAATGTGACGATTAACAAAGCTTGCACTGGTGGTCACAATAACACATGAGACCCGTAATCACACATTACAACGCATGGAGATGAGGATGGTGTGAAATGTGAATTTAATATACACTTCTTCCTCTTACTCTTCAATGAAAGTCAACCGAACTTAACTAAACCCTCATTTGCACGTGATTATTAAAACCTGCACTTCTAGGTGCGTCCAGCACCATTTGATGTTCTTAACATCAAAGACCAACATATATTCTGCATGTTACAACCAGTTTTCATATGCAAAACGGAGAATGAGAGGATAGATTACCACTGAGTAACTACTTAACCTGTTAACTCACAGGTTAACATCTTTTTTTTTCATCGTCCTTTTTTTTCACATTTTTATTAATTATAACATCAAATTAGATATCATTGGAAAGCCTAAACACTGAAAATTCATCACGTTAAAACCATTTTGCAATCAGATATTGCATTACCATAGAATTACTTCAAATTCTTTTGGTGGACAAATTTTAATACATATTTATAATTATCTTAAAAATGCAAATATTGTTGGAAAGGTCTGTATCTTAAAGTTCCATATTTGGTGACTATTTTGTAAAAGTAGTAATATTTTTAATGAAATACATGAAAATTGCATTTAAAATATTCAGTTGCGCTTGGGTGTCACCTGGTGGCTATTTTTGGTACAGTGCCTAAATTTTTGTGATTAAAGGCTTTATACAAGTATATGGAGTTTGTACAATACATTGATATTTTAGTGAATGATAAGGAATGAGGTAATACGGTTTATATCGATTCAATAGTTTGATACAAGCACATCTAAAAAATAGCAGAGGACACAGAGTGAGCTGCTGTGGGGAAAGTTTAGTTAGTTCTTAACACGAGACTAGCTTTATATTAAGACATTGGTCTCAAACTCAGTTCCTGGAGGGCCAGAGCTCTGCACAGTTTAGCTCCAACCCTAATCAAACACACCGGATCCAGCTGATCACAAGAAACTTTCAAGCAGGTGTGATTTGGAGCTAAACTCAGAGCTGTGGTCCTCCAGGAATTGAGTTTGAGACCACTGTAACTATAAGATATAGTCCACACGTATTGAAAACGGTGTGCCCCGTCAAATGCTGACAGATACAGTACAGACCAAAAGTTTGGAAACATTACTATTTTTAATGTTTTTGAAAGAAGTCTCTTCTGCTCATCAAGCCTGCATTTATTTGATCAAAAATACAGAAAAAACAGTAATATTGTGAAATATTATTACAACTTAAAATAATAGTTTTCTATTTGAATATACTTTATAAAAAAATAATTTATTCGTGTGATGCAAAGCTGAATTTTCAGCATCATTACTCCAGCCTTCAGTGTCACATGTAACATCCAGTCTATCACATGATCATTTAGAAATCATTCTAATATTCTGATTTATTATGAGTGTTGGAAACAGTTCTGCTGTCTAATATATTTGATGAAGAAAAGGTTAAAAAGAACTGCATTTATTCAAAAAAAATAATAAATTCTAATAATATATATTCTAATAATATATTTTATTTACTATCACTTTTTATCAATTTAACACATCCTTGCTGAATAAAAGTATTGATTTTATTAAAAAAAAGAAAGAAAAAAAAATTACTGACCCCAAATTATTGACTAGTAGTGTAAATTGTTATTACAAAATATTTAAATTTTAAAAACATAGATTATTTTTTTTTTATTATACATCAAAGTATTCTAAAAAAGTATCACATGTTCTGAAAAAATATTAAGCAGCAGAACTGTTTCCAACTTTGATAATAAATCATCATATTAGAATGATTTCTAAAGGATCATGTGGTAATGATCCTAAAAATTCAGCTTTACATCACAGAAATAAATGGTAATTTAAAGTAAAATAAATTTAAAAACAATTATTTTAAATTGTAATAATATATCACAATATTACATTTTTTTCTGTATTTTTGATCAAATAAATGCAGGCTTGATGAGCAGAAGAAACTTCTTTCAAAAACATTAAAAATAGTAATGTTTCCAAACTTTTGGTCTGTACTGTACATGTGCTGCTGTTTAATGAGTTTGAGATGTGCTGTTTTAACATATTTCACAGGTGTATTCTTCATCTGTAAATATTAGAAAGTCATGGAAATATTTACATTTTGCTGTCAGGAGTGCATCAGGAGCCTTCTCCATGCGATTCTCCACAAAACTTCACAGACTTCAGTGAACAAGCTTTGCATGCATGCGCGCCAAACAGATTCTGACTAAAACATACAGTTAACTAAAACATTAGTTCTACATAAGCAGAATTTTAACCCTGCAAGTAAGTATTTTATGATAGCAGTAACTGTTAAGTGACTATTGCAATGGGGTCTGTGCTTTTGTTTTTTGTTTTCTCATTTTTAGTCGAGTGTTATTTCTGTTTTTACTGTAACGTCATGTCACTGAAGTGTGTGAATGCACCGTCTGGAACAGGGATCCCCCCCCACTGCACCTTCTGATGTAGCGACAGCACCATGTGAGGGAAGCTAGCGAACTGGAACAGAACGAAGAAGATGAGCTGGCTGGAGAGGTGCTGCCACAGGAGCTGACTGGTGCCGCCGTCGTCGAACTGCTCCTCCGTCTCGGACCGCTCCATGGCGTACACCACCAGATCCACCAGCTGGTCCTCCAGAACCGGACACCTCTGCTTGTGCTGCAGGAGGGCAGATCAGTGCACAGAAGGGCACTCTTACACAGACCACAACCACTGCAAACACACCAGTGACTGCGCCTGTGAAACACTTCATACACCACCCTCTCATCTGGAGACATCACTCTTCAGTTCACTGCATACAAGCTGGACAGCTGTACTTTAGTACACTAGCAGACCTATTACTATCATGTTCTGGTGTTTAGGAATCAGAACCTATCAGACTTCCTCCTCATTACTTCAACAGGCCAGGCCAAGATGATGAGCACTGAACAAGCATCGCTGATATATGAAAGGAGCCAGGAGTGTGCGAGTGCATTTTGGGTTTTCATACAAACATTTCAGATATTTTATTATATGATATGATTAATACCATGTTTATAGATATGATGGTTTCATTATAAACATGGTGATTATCTCTAAGATGGAGACCCAACATAATATATGATATTTACCGTCTGATTCCAATCATGTCATGTCAACAAACGGAAGTGTCAACCATATATTAATCATCATGTTAATAACTGTGCCTTTCGCCCCAACAGCAGGGGCACTGTTTACCCCAAATACCATATTCTTTCATTATTGAAAATCATTAAGAAAACCACTGTCTCAAAATATATTCAATAATTTCAGAGATTCTCATTTGATACTTAAATCTACAACGTTTTAAAAAACATCAAATATTAGATCAAATTAGCACAGAATCAACTTTGCGCTGTCAAGGATCAGACAAATTTGCATGTGCATCTTGAAAAGCGAATGCTTTGGAAAGTGCTACGCCAGATTTTTCTGCCATCCGGTGGTTTTGAAGAAATTATTCTTAATATGATATATTTTATAATATAATATTCTTTAGCCCCGTTTGAAACCCTACTATTAACTTGGTTTTGACATGAAATCCAGCACTTTCATTGACAGGTGATTTGAGTAGTTTAATTCTAATCAATACGTTTTTGGAATGTTATTATTTATTATTTATTCACTTTTTAACGCCATGCCAGCATCAAGGCTGTTTTTATGGCGATCTGAGAATAAATTACACAAGCTACACAATTAACAAAGTTATGAAAATCATTTCAAATCTACATTAGACAAAAATGCTAATATACATTCAGGAGATAACCTCTGAATAAAACGGTTGTCTATTTACATTAAAAAGGGTACAATCTAATAAAACATGAACATTTTTGTTTGGAAAGTAAGGCATGATGGTGGTTCTTCACCTTTTAATAAATATCCATTAATAAAAACAACTTGGTCATACCTAGATTTAAATTGAGTAAAAAATACTTTTAATAATTGTTTTTATTTGATTTATTTTATTTAGATTTTGTCATACCTAGATTTAAAATGAGTAAAAAATAATTTTTGAGTTTGTATTTGTTTTGTATTGATTGAAAGGAATGTGACACTCAGAAATATTCAGGTTGCAGTTATATCTGCTTTCTCGTTACCAGAAAAACCCATATGATCTGGAACTGTTGCGTAAACAGTCTGCTTTGGCCAAAATATTTATAATTATGAGATGATCAGTCTTTACATTTTTGTTTTTTGAATGAGGAGGAAGTTTATAGTTCTGAAACGTACTGTACGTTCTCATGATTAAACTCATTTATTCAAGGAGGTCAAAGAAGCACTGATTTCTCAGAGTGTGATTCACTGTGTTTGAGTTACTCTGTCTATTGCATCTTTTCAAACATCATTTCAGTTCATAGGTCTTCTATTCAGTGTTTTTACTCCTGATGTCTAACCAGATACAATACGATTTCTGACCAAATTTGCCTGTAGTAATTGATTACAGCTACATAAGCAGCTATAATCTTACTCAGGGATGGTTACAGGCAGTCTGCACATGATCAACATGAGCTGTTGTATTCACTGAACACACAGAGCATATCCAACACGGCCTCACGATGGTCACAGGAGATGGCCAAACACAAATGGGACACGCCTCAGAGCAAAACACACCCATGAAAGCATGACATGAAGATGCTCACAGAAGCCCTGATCGCAAGGAGAGCTGCAGCATATGGTCAGAGTCAGATCAGTGTTTGTGTGGCTGATTCTCAGGACAGTGCCGCCCCCTGCTGCTCAAGGGTCAGGAGGGAGACAGGTGCACGTGATACGCTGCAGCTTCCCCTGTAAGGTGGCATGCAGGGATGATCTCTCAGCGATGCTGGGCCGCTGGGTGTGTCTACACATAGACATACAGTCGGTTTATGTTTAAAGAGCCCATGAAATGCAGGAAGCCAAAACCAGGATAGGAGGATTTTAGCACTTTTGGTTACATCGTCCTGAAGTCAGCGGGGGGGTTTTAAATGGGTTTTTGGTTAAAAGACTCAAACACGGTCTGTGGTTAAAGCAGCGGTTCTCAATTCCAGTCCTCGTGCCCCCCTGCTCTGCACATTTTGTATGTTTCTCTTATCGCTTCAGACGTTTGTTCTATTCAAACGTAAGTGCCCTGAGAAGTGGACATCACTGGATATTCCGCCATGATTCCAGTTCGGAGCGAACGTATATGTTCCATTCAAAGTGCATTGAAGTGTGCGAGATGTGAATTTAAATTGTATTTATTTACAGAGGTATATAATGTCACACACAGCGCAAACCCGTGAATGAATGTTCCAAAGTGAAGTAAACTTTAACAGATTTCCCCTTCTCATGGAGTAGGGAGCAGTGAACACTGTGTAGGGACCATGTCAATGGGAACACAGTTCATGCATGGAGCTCACTTCTAACGAGCTGATTATCTGAATCAGGTGTGTTAACAAAGAGAGACATAACAAATGTGCAGAGCAGGGGGTCGCGAGGACTGGAATTGAGAACCGCTGGGTTAAAGGAAGAGTTCATCCAAAGATAAAGATTTGCTGAAAACTTACTCAACCAATCCAACAAGACAGTAACGCCTCTATGATCGATTTGTTTACAAACACGCAGCTTTTGTCTTCTCCAGATGTGAACAGATGGACTGGAGTGCTGTGGATTACTTGTGGATTATTGTGATGTTTTTATCAGCTGTTTGGACTCTCATTCTGACGGCACCCATTCACAAACTCATCTTCATCTGGGATGATCAAAGGGTGAGCACGTTTTCATTTTTGGGTGAACTATTTCTTTGAAACTAGCTCAAGATATTTTATTCCAAGACAAAAGACATTAGTAATATCCACTTGTGATTTTATTTAAAGCTTTTACTTTAAGTTACTAACAAGTGTCTAAATGGGACTACGGTCAGAGACATTAAACGGTAAACTCACTAGTTGTTTTCACAGCCTCACTGTCTTTATAATCACACTAAAATGTGGGGAAATGTTCTTAAATAAAAACTGAAAGAGTGGTCGGTATCTTAATGATAGTGATGTTGAAGTCATGTGACCATGGTTTAGTTTGTTTATAGACTACATTTAGCTCTTTACTTCTACCAAATATATTAAGGTTTCAAAATTCATAAAAGTTGTGTTGATGTGTGAAGATGATCTAAACATGTAAGAACCATAAACTTGTTATTGGACATAGAGCTTATTTCCTGCAATAATCCATAAGCCAATGGAAAACTCTATTGGGTTTCTGTCAATAGAACCAGAGTGAAGCTGCAGCACTCTATTGAGTCGCTCATTCGCTCTGTTGTTGGGGGGGGGGGGGGGTTCAAACAGTGAATAGACTTAAAGGGATAGTTCACCCAAAAATGAAAATTCTGTCATTAATTTCTCACCCTCATGTCATTCCAAACCCATAAGACTTCTTCTTCAGGAACACAAATTAAGATATTCTTGATGAAATCCGAGAGCTCTCTGACCCTGCATAGACAGATACCCCGATCAAGGTCCATAAACATAGTAAGGACATCGTTAAGGCAGTCCATGTGACATCAGGGGTTCAACCGTAATATTAAGAAGCTACGAGAACACTCAAAGAAAGCAAAAATAATGACTTAGTCAACAGTTGCTTCTCTTCCGGGTCAGAATTTGATGTGTGTTCACAACAGTACCATGACACATTTAATTTGTCAATGTTTAGGGGTAGATGAGCTCAGAATGAATAGACGTTAGATTTACAGACACAAGGCACTCGTTAGATTTCATGGGGTCTTTACAAGCACACGGCACAACAAACTGACTCACAGTTTAACAGCACCAGCTCCCGTACAGTCGACATGTGCAGTATTTTCATTTTCCCAATCAAATGCATCCATGTTTA
Organism: Cyprinus carpio; assembly: GCF_018340385.1. Classification (NCBI taxonomy): domain Eukaryota; kingdom Metazoa; phylum Chordata; class Actinopteri; order Cypriniformes; family Cyprinidae; genus Cyprinus; species Cyprinus carpio. Next base: position 3,154,246 of record NC_056616.1, read on the forward strand.
CTGAACAGAGATAACAGTGAGGTGCGTTTGTGCTTAAGGAGCGGTGTTTCCCTGTATGTGGGAGTGAAGCATCTGCACACAACACCCAGAGAGAGCCATCAACACCAACAGAACACACACACACACACACACACACAGCATGCTCCGATCAGGGCTTGAAATTAACAGATTGTCTTCATTCTCAGGTACGCTTTATCATCCCTGAAAGAGGGACAGATGTGTGTGTGTGGCCCTTCCTGAACAGCTACACCATGACTTACAGGACAGTGTCTGTGATTCCAGCATGGATTAATATAGGTGCAAGTTAAAGGGATTTCTCTGTTATCATTTACTCCCCCTCATGTCATTCTTAAAAATATCATTTTTCTGTTACACAGAAGAAAGTTGCATGGGTTTGAATGACTCTAGGGGAATAGTTGACGACAGAAGGATCATTTGTGGGTGAATAATCTATTTAATTTGGGTATGTTTATTATTTAGTCAAATCACACTCATTAAAATATTAGTTTGTCATTTCTCATCTATTCATGGGAGATTAAGGGTCAGTCTCAGGAAAAAGCACCATGTGTGTCCAAATGACCTTCTACTGATATAATTACCAACTTTATTGAACATCACTCAATTAATTACCATACTTTTTTGTGAAGCGTAAATGAAAAACATTGCTTGTGTTTTTATGTGAATATCAGTTTCACAATATCAGAATATCAAATATTTTCCTATGCAGATTATAATGTAACATTTTATCCTTTAAAACATCATAAAATGTTTTGGCCACAATGGTTCAAACTCAAGTATCTCTGTCTCTATCGGTCTTTCGTGAGATTTACACATCATATCTATAGGCTTAACAGTTAAAAAATGATTATGTAAAAGGAACACATATAGTCCTTGGAACAGAGCATAAGAATAATGACTGTAATAATGTGTCGTGTTTACAAGTTAAGCTCTTATTAGAAATGTTTACACTAATGTTCAACCCCCAGACATGAATGGGTTAATAATTATTAATGCGCTGAATCGCTATGTCTTAATCGTTATGTGTGTTATTTATTACAAGGTACTTCCAGAAACTTACAAACGCATAAATAATATCATATTAATACTACCAGAATTTGCTATTATCTACTGTGAATGATATGAATCTCAGGTTTATTGTGATGGTGTTAGTCTGAGGGATTAGTTAGTGCTGTTAACACATGTGTGTCCCTGGAGAACAAAACCAGTCTTAAGTCGCTGGAGTTTATTTGTAGCAATAGCCAAAAACACATTGTATGGGTCAAAATTATTGATTTTTCTTTTATGGCAAAAATCATTAGGATATTAAGTAAAGATCCATGAAGATGTTCCATGAAGATATTTTGTAAATTTCCTTCTGTAAATATATTAAAACTTATTTTTTGATTGGTAATATGCATTGCTAAGAGCTTCATTTGGACAACTTTAAAGATGATTTTCTCAATATTTAGATGATTTTGCTCCCTCAGATTCCAGATTTTCAAATAGTTGTATCTCAGACAAATATTGTCCTCCTAACAAACCATACATCAATGGAGAGATCATTTATTCAGCTTTCAGATAGAGTATAAATCTCAATTTCGAAAAATTGAGCCTTAAGACTGGTTTTGTGGTCCAGGGTCACATATATTGGGTTGGTTTAAAAAATAGTTTAAAAATCAACCACTGAAAAAACAAACAAACAAACAAACTACGGGACAATAGGTTTTATTATCCACCAATGTCTATGGTGCAAAAGAGCCTGGTACTTTGGACCTGAGGTGAGAAAATATGTTTTCTTGTAAATAATAATAACTTTTCTAAGTAATAATAAACACTGAAACATTTTAGCTTTAATGGCACTGTTTCCTGTGAATGACCCACATACTATAACAGTTTAGAGGACTTTTCTGATCTAAAATGTCATTGAAAAGAAACAGAGAAGTCGGATTAAACAATCTAAAAGAATGTTTTTTTTTTTTTTTTTTTTTTATATGTATATAAAAGGTTTAATTTAGCGAAAGAGGGAAAGCAGTTTGTCTGAAAGTGCAGAAGACTGGTGTGGAAAGGCTGATGAATAGCTCGCAGCAGTCAGTAATTTCAAGCCCTACATTTGTTTTCTGGTTTCACTGGAGTTGTTCTTCATCGGTTTCAATGGTAATAAGATGGAATCGTTCAGTTTGGCTATGAGGAAGCTTCCAGAGTCTGGTTAGTCACAATACAACAGTAAGATTGTGAACATACCTGAGCAATGTTCAAGGTCTAGAGCATTGGAGGAGGAGGAGGAGGATGGGCGGGGCAAGACAGGACAGAACAAAAATAAAGGAAGAAAAAAAAGAAAACACAAATACAGTGACTAGGAGGCCAGCTCCAAGTAACCCTGTCAGTCAAGCCAAGCCACACCCCCAGAGACAGGTACGAGAGGGACAGGTGTGCGATACTCCCTACCAGACACCCCAAAGCACAGAGAGAGAGAGCAGAGCGAGAGCTGGCGGCTCATAGAGGAACTAGGCTAGTTTGGCAGGGAGTATGGTGGAGGCTGGCCAAAGACATTCACTTCCTGTGGGAGTGTGGGACTACTCAAACTACAGCACGTGATCTCTCCACCTCCGCCAGCCTCTCATCACAGAGAAGGGGATGGACATGCGAGGCAGAGGAGGGAGAGAGAGCACTGAGAGAGAGAGAGAAAGAGAGAGAGAGAGGGAGAGAGCGAGAGAGAGCGAGAGAGGGTACCTGTTTGTTGAGGCCGAGCATGTTGCACACCATGTCTCTGGAGTACGGCTGCTCCAGCACATACCTCAGCAGACCCGTCTGCGGCTCGAACAGGTCCTACAGGACACACACAGCTTTGGTTACACCTGCAGCAGTCACGTTACATTCAGATGAAAATACATGACATCTAAAGCTGCACTATATATGTGACCCTGCAGCACAGAAGCAGTCATAAGTAGCACAGGTATATTTGTAGCAATAGACAACAATACATTGTATGGGTCACAATTATACATTTTTCTTTTATGTCAAAAATCATTAGGATATTAAGTAAAGATCATGTTCTATGAAGATATTTTATAAATTTCCTACCGTAAATATATCAAAACTTAATTTTTGATTAGTAATATGCATTGCAAAGAACTTTATTTGGACAACTTTAAAGGAGATTTTCTCAATGTTTAGATTTTTTTTGCACCCTCAGATTCCAGATTTTCAGTTAGTTGCATCTCAGCCAAATATTGTCTGATCCTAACAAACCATACATCAATGCAAAGATTATTTATTCAAATTTCAGATTAGGGCTGCACGATTAATCGCACACGATTAATTGCGATTGTCATGCGCATTTATTCAGTAAAGCCAGTTCTGTGATTAGAAGTAAATCTCCATCACCTGCTTTCAGGTGGAGCAGCATTTTCTATGCAGAGCCATAGTTCTCTGACAAGCTATGCAAAATCACTTTCATAATCGCAGACGATATGATTGTAGGATTATGAAATTGACGAAATCGTTCTCGATAATGACAGCTGTTTGTGTATCTTCTCAGTGAACTGCAGCTCTGTGTAGTAAATGCTGCTCCATTTGAGAGCACGTGAAAATACCACATTTAGTATGTTTTAACTTCATAACGTCAGTCGAGTGTTTGAAATAAATCCTTCTGTGAGATAATGGGGCTTCTTAAATAGAATAATTAAGGCACACAATATTTCATTGTATTCTAAGCAGTGATAAAGGCTATGTCGATTAGCATTTCATTATAGATATACTTTATAATAAGAACTCAGAAAAAAACTTATATTGCCGTAGTCGTGTGTTTATAAGTCACGTTGAATCAATGAAAGCAGTTAAATCTTCTGTTTATTCAGCTGCAGCGATGGATTTCTTCTTCGGGGCATATTTGGATTTTCAGGGTGAGAGCGCCCACTGGCCTTTGGATGGAGATTTACTGCTGATCACAGAACCGTGCTTCACTGAAAGATACGCATGACAATCACAGCTTCTGCCTAATCGCGATTTATTGCCATTGCGATTTAATTTCAATTAACTGTGCAGCCCTATTTCAGATGACCCTTATGACTGGTTTTGTGGTCCAGGGTCACATATATAAAAAAATTATATTGCAATATGACTGTGGCGAGGGGGGCGTGGTTCAGCAAAGTCTGCAGCAGGAGAGAAGGTCAGGAGACGAGCGGTGGTTAAGTGCAAAATGATGAACACCTGTGTTTGATTGCAGTAATTGGCCTGGAGAGACCGGTTAAAAGAGAGGCTGGAGAATGTGGTGGGGGAGAGAGACGGGATGGAAACTCGGGACACTGCTCTGCTTGGGGAGAGAGAACTTGAAGAACTGAATTTGTGCCTTTAACATTGTGTGAACACGCTGGAAGCGCTACTTTTGTTTTCGTTAAGTTTTTTGAGTTAGTGAATAAATTTACCCGAGTCTCCAAACGTCAACACTGGTCACTTCCTTCCCTCTTACTACGAACTTTGTTACACTGGTGCCGAAACCCAGGAAGTAAGTGATAATGCTGCTGCCATCTCCGTCATCTGGCCAGTCAACTGGCAGAGGACCAGATGGTGGCGTGCCATGGGGCTGGTGAAGCCCTGCCTTCTGTCTCTGTCTCTCTCATGGTGGTGTTGAATGGGTGTCTTGTGTCTCTGCCTTTTTTCTGGGTGAATCTCCCCCCCCGAGCGCAGCCCCGATGGCGGGGTGGGTCGGCGCAAGAGTCTGCCACACCGCGGACTCTCTCCAGGGGGGCGGGGCTGACCAGCTCGAGCGCCTCATCGGTTCACCTTCCCCTGCTCTCTCCAGGCCAATTGCTTGATCCACTTCCTGCCACTAGGGTGGCAGGGAAGTCTGGGCCGGCCTGTGGGCATTGCGGGGACCCAGGACACTTTATTGATCGGTGTCCGGTGATGGAGGTGGGGACACTAATCCAGGTCCCGGATGCCCCGCAGGCTGCCCTCAATCAAGCTGGCATGTACCAAATACCTGTGAGTATTAAGGGGAGTATGTATTGGGCTCTGGTGGATCCAGGATGTAACCAAACCTCGATCCATCAAAGCCTAATTCAGCAGGAGGCATTGGATAAAAGCTGCATGGTTCAGGTTCGGTACGTACAAGGGGATGTGGTGAAGTATCCTTTGATGCTCCAAGCCATCCAGTTTCGGGGTCAAAAGCATAAAGTGGAGGTTGCAGTTAGCCCGCACCTCAGGCATCCGCTAATTTTGGGGAACAACTGGCCAGCTTTTAGTCATTTATTGGGGTATTTGTGTGCGGATGTCTCTTGGAGAAAAGAAAAGCAGGGAGGGGAGGCGGCCATGCAGGCGTGAGAGGCGGAACCGCGACTGACCGATTCTGCGCCAGAGGAACCGACCGTTGCCGAAAGGAGCAGTCTTGCGATGAGATGCGATGAGATGCTGAAAAACACATTTGAACAAGTCTGCTCCATTGATGGGCAGCCTCTCCAGCTGGCACAGCCCCCTTCGTACCCCAATTTTGCTATTTTAAAAGATCGGTTGTATCAAGTGACGCTCAGACAAAACAAGATACAACTCAGTTGTTAGTTCCTAAAAGCCGTCGGGAAATGCTTTTCCAGGCAGCTCATTGTAATCCTATGGCAGGACATTTAAGACAGGCAGCAACTTTGAACCGTTTAATGGCCCGATTCTTTTGGCCGGGCATTCACGAGAATGTGCGCAGTGGCTTGTTGTGAATGTCAGTAAGTAAATCCCCCGGCCCCCTTAAAAGAGCCGTTGCGCCCGCTTACTCTCATGCAGGTCCCCTTCGAGAGAATGGGTATGGACCTCATCAGGGCCAGTAGAATGATCAGCATGAGGGCATCGCTTTGCATTAGTCCTCGTGGATTATGCAACGCGATACCCTGAGGCAGTGGCACTCTGCAACATTTCTACAAAAAGAATGTGGCGGAGGCCCTGTTTCGTATCATCTCCCGAGTGGGGATCCCGAAAGAGATTCTCACTGATCAAGGCACAGCATTTGTCCCATACAATACGCAAACTTTATGGATTATTGGGCGTTAAATTGGTCCGCACCAGCGTTTATCACCCACAAACAGACAGACTGGTGGAACGATTTAATCGTACGTTAAAAAACATGATTTAAAAGTTTGTTCACGAAGACGCCAAAAATTGGGATAAATGGCTGGAACCCCTCTTATTCGCTGTGCGCGAGTTCCCGCAAGCCTCCACGGGGTTTTCCCCCTTTGAGCTCGCCAGCCCTGTGGGGGTTTGGATGTCCTGAGAGAGGCTTGGGAGAAGGGAACTTCGAAGAGCAAAAACGAAATTCAGCATGTGTTGGACCTGAGAACAAAACTCCACAATTTATGGCAGCTCTCTGTAGAGAATTTGTTACAGACCCAGGACAAGTAGAGCCAGCTGTATAATCGGGGAACCAGATTACGAGATTTTACTCCAGGAGATAAAGTACTTGTATTGCTCCCAACCTCTAGCTCAAAATTACTCGCCAAGTGGCAAGGACCCTTTGAGGTCACACGGTGGGTAGGAGATTTCAATTATGAGGTAATTCAATCAGACAGGAGTGGGGCACATCAAATCTACCATCTGATCCTCCTTAAAAAAATGGAGCGAGGTGGAACCGGTGATGCTGGCGATGGCAGTAGGTGAAGAGGAAGATCTCGGGCCAGTGGTGAACACTAAAATCCAATCCCTCACTCTGGCCCCAGGGGGAGATCACCTCCCAGCTCACCGATGTAGCAAAATTGCAAACCGAGTCTGTGGACGTGTTCTCGCCCCTGCCCGGTCAAACGAATCTCATCCAGTACCATATTGAGCCATGCCACTGCCTATCTAGATGACATCATCATTTACAGTCAGGATTGGCAGCCAACGGCTAACAGCCAACCCGAAGAAGTGTGTGATTTGGCATGTGGAGGTCAGGTATCTGGTATTCCACTTGGGTCATGGACAGATGCATCCCCAAATTAATTAGACTGCGGCAATTGCCACCTGTCCGAGGCCCAAGACCAAAAAGGAGGTGAGGCAGTACCTGGGGCTGGCAGGATATTATAGATGGTTTATACCTAATTATTCAGACCTTACCAGCCCGCTGGACTAAAAAGGAGTTCCAGATCCGGTCCAGTGGACGGAGCTGTGTAAGCAGGCTGTCACCCAGGTAAAGGCTGCTCTGTGTGGCGGGCAGCTATTATACTCTCCTGACTTTTCTCTCCCCTTCTTGTTGCAGACAGACGCATCAAGCAGGGGGCTTGGAGCTGTCCTGGCCCAGAAGGTAGAGGGTGACGAGCGGCCTTGTCAGAACACTAGTCGGAAGCTCTCTAAGAGAGAGACGATGTAAAGCACCATTGAGAAGGAGTGTTTGGCAATCCGGTGGGCGGTTCTCACCCTCTGCTATTATCTTCTGGGACGGGAATTCACTCTCTGTTTGGACCACATGCCCCTGCAGTGCCTACACCGCATGAAGGATACCAACATGCGGATCACCCATTGGTATCTGGCATTACAGCTCTTTAAATTCAAGGTGATCCACAGGCCGGGTGCATGGATGGCTGTAACCGATTTTCTCTCCAGGAATGGGAAGTGGGGGCTGCAGGCCAGAGGGCTCCCCGGCCTGAGTCGGGCGGTGGGGGTATGTGGCGAGGGGGGCGTGGTTCAGTGAAGTCTGCAGCGGGAGAGAAGTTCGGGAGATGAGCGGAGAGTAAGTGGGTTAAGTGCAAAATGATGAACACCTGTGTCTGATTGCAGCAATTGGCCTGGAGAGACCGGTTAAAAGAGAGGCTTGAGAATGTGGTGGGGGAGAGAGACGGGATGGAGACTCGGACACGGCTCTGCTTGGGGAGAGAGAACTTGAAGAACTGAATTTGTGCCTGATTTCAAAGTGCAGCAGTTTATTTACTGTGGATTGAGCCGTTCTGACATGTAAATGATGAACAAAATAACATGCTCCATTCAAAAACCAGCTGTGCATATATTTGCCAACAAGCATCCAAAATAAATGCCTGATGGTTTTATCTTTAAAAAATTAAGATGTAAGTTTTAGTACTGTAATTTTACAGTTTTTCTACAATTTAATTATTTGTATTTTTTTAATAAACAACTGTTTTCAGTTTATAATAGCAGTTTATTTGCACTACATTTTGTTTAATGTTCTGATGTAATAATCACAAAAAAAAAAAAACGATAGTTGATAGTCATATTGAACGTGTCAGAAACGGTAGGAATGTGGCCTAGGAAAACTATGAGATTTACTTCATGGTTACTGAAAGAGGATTGATTGAGGTTCATGTAATGAGTACACCCACATTTAAAAACAAATATATATATATATATATATATATATATATTGAGGTATATATATATATATATATATATATATATATATGGTTCATTCTCAAAACAATTTACGCAATTTTTGTATTTTTTTAACATTGCAATATGTATTTTAGAAAAACTAAATATTAAAATGAGTTGGTTTTTCCAAACCTTGCAGTCCTACAGTCTTATAAATAAAGGTTGTTTATTGGCCTTGATTCTTCCATCAAGAATATAGATTAATAAATAATGGAATCTTCCCATTGCACCAAAGACTCTTTATAGTCAAAAAAAGTTTGTATATTATTAAAATGTTCTTCACACCAGGGATGGAAATTAGCACCCGCCACCAGCCAAATGCGGGTGATACTGTTTCACCCGGCCGGTGGACAAAAAAGTTAATTTCCATCCCTGGTGTGTGTACAACACGCAATAAAGTGTAATACCATCCGAAGCAGCTCCGTGGAGAAAGGCGGTGTAAACCGGGTTTGAAACGGCGGCGTTGTTCCCAGTACAGTGTTTGCAGCTGAAGTTAGTGCCGCTGGCGGAGTGATATATTTGTTGGTTATTTACAGTACGTTTTATAGCACTGCTGTCTGGGGGATGCATTTTATTTCCAGTCTTCAAGTACTTTTTCAGAAGTTAGCTCTGTGGCTAGTAAGTTGTTACGCGGTTCATTGTTGTTTGTAGAAACAACATTGTATCGCTACGAATGTTTGACAGCTCTGGCACGACGAGACGCATAAAAACGATGTATTAAAAACGCAGTGCGTTTGTTTGTCGACGGCATAAAAGTTTGCGAGCCGAGATTTCTTTCAGTGATACAGTGTTGAACAGGGGACTTTTCCCCATGTGTTCCCTCAACCACAAAAAAAAATAAAAAAAATAAAAAATACACCAAAAATCGCAAAAAAAGTTTCTGTGCATTAAAAAAGTTGAGTGCAGTGTATCATCCGGTTGGGCTACAGGGTTTGAGAGAATGAGCTACTTCAGCAAGAGTTGGCTGTTTCAAAACTTAGTAAGCTGCCTAGACAGGCAGCATTTTTGAGCATCACTGAAAGAGAAAATGTCAGTATTTCACTGAGACTTGAGATTAAATAAACTGCTTAAGTATTGTAGATCTTGTAGTATTAATTTTCACATGCAGTTACACATTGGCCGGTGGACAAAAAAGTTAATTTCCATCCCTGCTTCACACCAAGAAAAAAAAAAAATCATTCTTTTAGGAAGCGGTCCCAGAAAGATTCTGTGAGGAACCAGAAATATTTCTGACATGGCAACCCTGTGAAACCCCCTTGTGGAACCTTTATTTATAAGAAAATGTAATGAAAAATCATTTTCTTCATTAATCCTGTCCACTGATCAATCAATCACAGTAACCTCAGGCTCTCTGTGCTTGGATTAGTGTTATGTGGATGTAAAAATCCATGATTTTACATGATCTTAATGCTCCTATAAGTTTTCTTGTGATGTTGGACGCAGTTTTTCTGCGAGGTCAAGAGCGGTACCTTATCATAGGGCAGCATGCCCCTCAGCGGGAAGCGCAGAGTGCTCGGGTCCAGTTTCCACGAGTTACAGATAGCCCCAGAATTATTAACCACTGGCAGAAGACTGCAGCGACCTGAAACACATTCAAACATGTGACACACTGCCGCAGGGGCTCATGGGATACATCCTCCACAACAACATGAGACGAGGATGTGTGAACGCGTCTTACCGCAGATGGAGTTAATACGGGCAGTCGGTCTGAAACTATCTACAAAGTCAGATATCAGGCTGCCCAACAGCTGAAAAGAAGCACACGGTTAGGTGTCATTAACTGATGATAAATCCACACTCCTTTACATCCGGAGTCTGAAGAGCGTTACCCAGTGTGAGAGCGTGCCCTCCGGATACAGCTTCCTGATCTCCGTCACAGCGAAGTACGCCGGCAGCAGACAGGCGTTGCGGTCCAGTATGTACTCCACCACCCACACAGGAAGATTAATCCAGAGACGCAAACAGGTAAAGGTGAGAAGACTGTGCGGATCGGGGGCATGCTCTTTTAAAGATATTTGCTTTACATGCTCATTTGTAGTTACTTTAAGGTATTTTTCATTACATATATGTCCAAAACTGTAATTTTTCCACACACACACACAAAAAAAAATCATCTTGTTGTGACATTTTACACAAATCAAGATTGAATATATTTGGTCAAAATCCCACGTAATAAAAGATGAAGTGCTATGCAGACTATTTAAGACAATATTGGCTGATTAGATGGCAATGCTGAGCTAAAATACTAAATTTCTGCCCTCTCTCTCAGACCTCAAATACATAAAATAATACCCTTTTAGACATAGTTTTTGAAGTAAAGAAAAAAAAAATAGTACTATACAAAACTAATTGAAACAACCAGGGTCCAGTTGCATAAACTCAGCCACCATGTTAATCAATCCAATACAAATAAGACCAATCTGCCTTTTCATAACTGAATTTAAAAACGTATGACCAGTCTTGAGGGGGGAAAAAAACAGATGAAGCTTCAAGGTTAGTCTAAACATAAAGACAATTTCTCATTGGAATTAAGGTCACCTATTTTGAATTCAAAAAAGTAGGGCTGTGACAATAAATCGATGCAGAATTGATTCGTGAATGCATCTTGATTCTCTCTGGAATGGATTGTTAAATTGGTTTCTTATGGAGCTTAGATTTTACCAGCAGATGGCGCTCTACTCTAGTTTTCATCTGCACACTCACACACTCATGAAGAAGAGCTGAAGAGTGCTTGTGTGTTCGGCTGAGTCTGTAATTTCACCTCGGCTCAGAATGCTTTTATGATGCCGGATTAATGTAAACACAGCCCACTGTGAACACTCTTGTAATTCACTTCAACCTTTTCGAATTTTATGAATGATTATTTTAGGTTCAAGTGTGTGTAAGGATTTGGAAACAAGCGGAGCAAGGCTGTTTCTAAAGCATGCAGCGCCATCTGCTGTTCAAAACTAAGCTCAGAATCGACTCGAGAAAGAATCGCGATGCATTCAGAAAATCTCAGAATCAATGCCGAATCATTTCTCGATTCGAGATGCATCGATTTATTTTCCCAGCCCTACAAAAAAAAGTGAAAGGTGAGGAGTTTGCATCCAAGTTAATCACAAGCGGCAAACACTAGAAGCACCATCATCAGTGTGTCATGCTGTGGAGAAGCGTACTTCTCGAGCTGCGAGCAGCTGCTGGACCACAGCCGAGCTCATGAAGTTTGGGACGGTCTGAATCTTGTCCAACACGGCCTTCAGCAGATCCCTCACGCCCTGAAGAACCACAGAGAAGAGAGCGTAAAGAAAACACAGAAGAGAGCGTAAAGAGTCACACAGAAGAACCACAGAGTAAATGATAACTTGTTTTCTGCAAGTAACACTTTTATTATATTTATATATTATCTATATTTGATAAGAGATACTGACAGGTTTTAATGTCGTGCAAAATAATTATTTTTTCTTTAAAAAAAGAAAAGAAAATCTGCAACCTACTGGAAATGATACAGCCATAAAAACAACTCTTCAGGTCTGTAACTGCTTACAGGTCGGCTATACGACCAAAATATTACCACATCACAAATTAATACCTTCAACTTTCAGCAATTATAAATATATCCAGCTTTCAGTCACATAATAAACGTGACATACTATACAGCAAATATTTGTTGTTTGCATCATCACAAATGTTAAACTATACTATCAGCCAGCTCTAGACGTGGAAAATTAGGCATTTTATACAGTAACATTATGACACATTTCTGTAAAGCTCCTTTGAAACAATGTGCGTTGTGAAAAGCATTATACAAAATGACTCAAATGCCAATCTGTGAACTCATTAAAACACACTTTCACTGGAAAACTGCAGCATGCAATGCAAAACATTACCGGTTTGCAGTTTTCAGCAGATTCTAGCTCACGCTTTCAGTTAATTTCTCACCTTGTAGTCGACTCCTCCGATGATTTTGCGGATGAGTTTGAAGGTCAGAGCCCAGAGCTGAGTCCTCTCCCACTCCAGAGTGTCAGAGCTGACCAGAGCCTGACACACCATCCTGTAAAAACACCGCTACACAGTCAGAGTCACGAAGAACCGGATCAGGAACAGCGCGCTCCCTCCCTCAGGGAGGTCACTTGGATCAAGAGCGACTTCAGCTTCAGTCTGAGCTCTGCTTTCTAACTATTACTGAACAAAGAAAGTACTACTACACACAATTTGTATTAACTCTAAAATAGGGCTGGGCGATTTTTCTTATTTTATTGATTAATTCGAATATCATGTTTTGCCACTTTTTTTGTTTTTTAGAAATTGAGGAATCACGATTTTGAATATTTTGAACTTCTGTTCATCTCTTTACACTTATTTGTAGATCATAATCTATTTATTTGGAATTACACAACAGTTCTACCCTCACATTAGTCCGATCCCGGGTCATAAATGAGCAGAGCTGTCAAATTTTAGTACACTTCGATGCATGGATAACAATGTGCATCACATGACTTGTTTTAGAGTTAATACAATTTGTGTGTAGCATTACTTTCTTTTTACAGTACTAGCGATAGACTACTAGACTAGGCCTGGGACGGTATTGAATTTTTCTTACCGCGGTTGAAAAGCAATAAATTCCCGCGGTATTGCGGTAAACCGCAACCCGCAAAACACCCCCCCCCCCAACACCGTGTGATCGATGGACTTTCACTTTCGCACACACAACGGGAGGCAAACGAATATGAAGGAACAGGTTTATTTCACTTTTTTTTTTTTTTTACTTTTAGTAACATGAACATTTAGAACAGAAAGGGAATGATGTCTGAAATAAAAATTCTGCAAAACGAAATAATAGGCGAGGTTACCCTAGCCTTCATATTTTTTGGGGGCGATATATCAGATCTGATCGCAATTCACAACAGAGATCTGAAGATAGAGCATCATAAAGACAAACAAACACATTTTTATTTATCGTATTGATCAGTAATATATATTAATTTGCAGTGTTTATTTTCCATATTTTTACCTTCAGATTAGTCTACAGTCGTCGTCATCAAACAATCAACTTAAACTATAACGACTTTTGCGCGCACAGAGGCTAAGCAATTGAGCATAAGGAACACGTTTATTTAACATTTATTATTTCACATTTAGAATAAGAACATTTAGAACAGAAATTTATGTCTGAAAAAAAAGTGCTGGCAAAACGAAAGGCGCTGTGGTTTTACATCCCAGCCTTCATATTTTTGCTAGAAAAAACTAGCATGTTCACTTTGTCAGGTTTAAGGGGAGGCCCTGAAAGACGTACGACGTTACCTGCAGCACTGAACACACGTTCTGAGGGAATGCTTGTAGCGGCAAATGGTCATATATTTTCGGGCTACTTTGGAAAGCAGAGGGAATCGGACACTATTGTCCCGCCACCAACAAGAGGGTCTGCGTGGGAATCCAGGGGCTTCCTCCTGCAAATACCTTCTGATCTCTCTGTGTCTACACTAATTCTCTTGGGGGTCGTAGTAAAGATGTTTTTTTTCGTTTTTTTTTTTCCCCAAGTAAATCAGCCAGATTCAGG